>NC_068953.1:28556687-28859718 GCF_026419915.1 Harpia harpyja
TTATGCTTTGTTTTCATCACTCTCCAATCAGTGGGAAGAAATTAGCCCCCTGGGAATGTTTGATTCACATTGGCTCACTGTGTTATTTCAGCTGTGAAAGATGCTAATGAGCTAATATCAACTTTCCTAGTGGAAAATACACATATGTCACTTTAAATTTTTGGCCAGGAACCAGCATTTCGTCATTTTAGGCAAGGTCTATCATTACACTGCAGCAAAAGAAAAAAACCCCAACAAATTAAAGACAAGTTGAATCCACCTAAAGGGCAGAATCTCACGCAGTCTCCTTCCAATATGTAATGCAGATCAGCAGACACATAATTTGCTGTGGAAATTAGTTGTCAGTTTATGTTCTGTGTTCTCCCAGTTGGACAGACAGGGCAACATCCCAAAAAGCTTTGAGGATAATTAATTTCTCAAAGGGAAAAAACATCACTGAAAGGTTTCACGTGCTCTTGAGCAATTCACCTGTGACCCACAGAGAGAGAAACAAGCGGCCTAATGAAGGGCAAGGGCACACAAAGGTGAGAACTTTACAATTATGAGTTTTCAGTTTCAGGGGTGAATCCCTGTCTTTAACACATACAAATAGAAAAATCAGGTCACCCTAAAATAGCAAGGAAACTTGCAGGCTTTTAGAAGAAAAAGAATTTCAGGTCAACTACACTGTTGTAGTTTTTTTATTCTTGGGAAGAACTTCCAATGAGGTTTAAGATAATAAAAGACCCTGTCCCCTTTTTTCCCCACCACAGTTGTCACTTTGGGGAAAATTTAGGTCAGTTCCGCTACAAAAAGATTTGTGGAATCTTTCACAAACTTTATAATGCTTTCAGCTTTTCCAAAATAAAACATTTCATTTAGAAATGAGGACATTCCATCATTTACTAAATCTATTTTTTTTAATAAACTATCAATTTGAGCCTGAATCTTAAGCAATTTTGAGGTTTTATTTACTAAATTTTTTTTTTTTCCAAAAAGTACACTGATCTTCCTCAGATAACTTTTTCAATTCAGAAGAGGTCTGTAGCACAGTATTACTTACAAAGTAAAGTATTGATGCTTTGGCATGCACTATTTTGAGACAGAAAAATTTCTAAGTCTTCAACATTTAAAGCAAGGTTGTCATGGTTTAACCCCATCCAGCAACTAAGCACCATGCAGCCGCTCACTCACTCCCCCTGCCCGCCAGTGGGATGGGGAGAAAATTGGGAAAAGAAATAGAACTTGTGGGTTGAGATAAGAATGGTTTAATAGAACAGAAAAGAAGAAACTAATAATGATAATGATAACACTAATAAAATGACAACAGTAATAATAAAAGGATTGGAATATACAAATGATGCATAGTGCAATTGCTCACCACCCGCCGATTGATGCCCAGTTAGACCCCGAGCGGCCATCCCCCCAGCCCCACTCCCCCCAGTTTACATACTAGACATGACATCACATGGTATGAAATATCCCTTTGGCCAGTTTGGGTCAGCTGCCCTGGCTGTGTCCCCTCCCAACTTCTTGTGCCCCTTCAGCCTTCTCGCTGGCTGAGCAGGAGAAGCTGAAAAATCCTTGGCTTAGTATAAACACTACTTAGCAACAACTGAAAACATCAGTGTGTTATCAATATTCTTCTCATATCCAACTCAAAACATAGCACTGTACCAGCTACTAGGAAGACAATTAACTCTATCCCAGCTGAAACCAGGACAAAGGTTTAGGCCTTTCCTTTCTCATTTTTTACCAGCCAACTACCTATCACACATTCTGCTTCTCACAAACCCCTCTGAGAAGACTGAAATCCAAGCATGTGAAAGCACAAAAATAAGCTATTTCACCTACGAGAGCGAGAGTGACATATGAAAAAACTTCAGGGTGAATTTTCTCCCAAGACACAAGGACAAGCTTCTTTATTTCTAGTGTTTCAAAGCAACAACTAACAAAGATTAATTATCTGACTAGATCTGACCAAAAGGTTTCATTGAAAGTACCAATAATTAAAACTTATCTTTTTTTCTCCTTTTTCCTTACTGCGCAATTTTCCAAAACTTCATCTTTGAAAAATAAGCTTATAATTTGTCTGCCTGTCACTTTCTCTAAAAGCAGTGAATTAGCTTTCAAGTGTTACAAACATGAAAATTGGACAAAACGGGAAGAAATTACCACCTGCACTGTCATTTGATACACTGAAAAATGTAAAATTTTAAATTCATATAAAAACACTGAAAGTTCAAATTTTGAAAATTTACAGACATCATAACCAAATACTTCCAATTCACTGAAGCAATATAAATAAATGTTTTGAGGGTTTTTTGTTTGTTTGTTGGTTGGTTGGTTGGTTTGGGTTTTTTAACAGACATTCATTTCTAGACTAGTCTTTGTTATTTGAGCAATTATGCAGCTGGCTAAAGACTGGTTCAAATCATATTTGGATCTAGATTTTTGTAAAATTTGAAAGAATTTGGGGCTTGGATTTTTGTTCAGTCCTTTGGTGCTGACATCTGAACTGCCAGCCTCTCCAAACTTTCATTTTTTGCCTATTTCTAACATTAACAAAGTTATTTTAATACTTGTTTTAGTTTATTTTTTCCAAGGTCTTCCTGCATAAGAATAATTTATACTTTCCAGACAACCTAATATTAAGACTCTGAAAGGAACGAATGAGATTAGTCCATTTGCCTGAGCGCTGAAGCTGCTACATAAGACACTGGTAGTCATTAGTGAAAAGGCAAATCATTCCTTGTCTCTTAATCACTTTAGAAGCTTCCTAGAACTCTGTCTGTTGACTACATAAATAGCAAATACATCATCCAGCACTCTCAAACCAGCTACGTACAGTGCCATATGAATCACTGCTGATACTTTCATACGCCATTTGCTTTATTGAGTGTGAATGGATCCAGAAAGAAGAGAAAAATCCACAATGCCACTTACAAATTATATTTCCCTTGTTTCAGTGCATTCTTTTTTTTTTCAGTTCTTGGCTTTCTATTATTTTTCTTTCTCCATGCTATCATAGTGATACTAAATGCTGATGACATGATAGCTAGTAGTACAAATTCAAACCTGGTTTCTGCTTAATCTTCCAAAAACCAGTTAAACGGTTGGTCAGAGGTCAGGCACCTCTGTGAGAAGTTTTTAAAAATTATAGTGAATTAAAGCTTTGTTGCTCTACATTGAGAAGCTTCTGAAAAACAATTGGGGAAAGAGAAGTTTGGAGCTTCATGTTCTATGGTTATATCTTCCTTTGCTTACAAGCAAAATCACTTGAGTGACTGCAGTACCAATAGACACTACATGGTTCCAGCATGCAACAATCCTGAATGCAATCTCCAAAGCACTAGGAATGAACACTGCATCTTTGACTGTATACTGATGCACAGTGCAACTAGGGGCACAGTTTGGATATGCAATGTGTGGTTATCGAACACGAACACAGACTTCTGCCTACGTACCTGTGCATGGTGTAGCAAGAGTGTATTGGGTTTGCATGGTAAGGTTTTGGTAGCAGGGGGACTATGGGGTGGCTTCTGTGAGAAGCTGCTAGAAGCTTCCCCTGTGTCAAATAGAGCCAATGCCAGCTGGCTCCAAGACGGACCTGCCACAGGCCAAGGCCGAACCCATCAGTGACAGTGGTAGTGCCTCTGGGAGAACAGATTTAAGAAGGGAAAAAAGTTGCTGCAGAACAGAAACCACATCTGGAGAGAGGAGTGAGAACTCATGAGAGAAACAACTCTGCAGACACCAAGGTCAGTGAAGAAGGAGGGGGAGGAGGTGCTCCAGGCACTGGAGCAGAGATTCCCCTGCAGCCCGTGGTGAAGACCATGGTGAGGCAGGCTGTCCCCCTGCAGCCCAGGGAGGTCCACGGTGGAGCAGATATCCACCTGCAGCCCAGGGAGGACCCCACACCGGAGCAGGTGGATGCCCAAAGGAGGCTGTGACCCCGTGGGAAGCCTGCACTGGAGCAGGGTCCTGGCAGGACCTGTGGACCCGCGGAGAGAGGAGCCCACGCTGGAGCAGGTTTGCTGGCAGGACTTGTGATCCCATGGGGGACCCACGCTGGAGCAGTGTGCTCCTGAAGGACTGCACCCCGTGGAAGGGACCCACGCTGGAGCAGTTTGTGAAGAACTGTAGCCCATGGGAAGGATCCACATTGGAGAATTTCGCAAAGGACTGTCTCCTGTGGGAGGGACCCCACGCTGGAGCAGGGGAAGAGTGTGAGGAGTCCTCCCCCTGAGGAGGAAGGAGCAGCAGAGACAATGTGATGAACTGACCGCAACCCTCATTCCCCATCCCCCTGCGCCACTGAAGGGAGGAGGAGGTAGAGAAAATTGGGAGTAAAGCTGTGCCCAGGAAGAAGGGAGGGGTGGAGGGAAGGTGGTTTTAAGATTTGGTTTTATTTCTCATTACCCTACTCTGGTTGATTGGTAATAAATAAGTTAATTTTCACCAAGTCAAGTCTGTTTTGCCCATGACAGTGAGTGATCTCTCCCTGTCCTTATCTCAGTCCACGAGCCTTTTATCATATTTTCTCTCCCCTGTCCATTTGAGGAGGGGGAGTGATGGAGCACCTTTGGTGAGCACCTGGCGTTCAGCCAGGGTCAACCCACCACACAAGAGCCATAGATACAATAAATAAAGAACATTGATAAGACTTTCCAGATGTGTTGATGGCAGATGCCTGTTGTTTGGCTCTTTAGAATAATTTCTCGTAAAGAAGAAACTCTTCCTAAACAAAATCTCCCCACCTTATCCAACATCCCTAGACACCGTAAAACCAGACAAATCCACTTACAACTATTCTAAAATTCTTTAACCAAGAAAAAAATACTTTTTTACTACTCCATTATTTTTTATTGGCCGTTCCTAAAATAAGCATGAGCCTGAACATGTATATTACATGATTGTTATACTGCCATATCAATTCCACTTTATTAATGAATATCAACACAAATGGCCCAGATCTTGGCACAAAGATGTTTTGCTCATAAATTACAGTGTGCTTTTTCTATGATTGCAGTCATACCATGTCCTTTTTTATTTAACTTCTATTTTGAATTCTGCACTCCCATGCACAGAAGAAGAACCATTTGTATAAGAAACAAAGATAAATTGGTTAATCATAGTAATTACTGATCTATACAATATGCACTTTTATCACATAAATACAAATAAAAGTGATAGTGTCTGTGGCCTTCCTTCACCAATAGGACATATGAACACCTCTATTAATTTTGTGATAACAGTCTGAGGTGTTCTTCAGGACACTTCTGAAATATGCAGACTGAAATCTTGGCCACCTTGAAATCATTGGAAGCTTTGACAATAAAGTCAACTGAGTTGGAATTTCATCCTTAATCTTTACTCTGACAGCTATTACTATAACATGCAATATGCATTCTTTCAAGAATTCTGTTTAGTGTCTCTAACAAAGAATGTCTTCAAATTTTGAAATTACAGTAGCATGACCCTGTCTTTTTTCAGATCTGTACAAACATGTAACGGAAATAATCACTGTTCTGACAAGTTTGAAATAGATGTTTCCAAGTAAAGGAAAAACACTAATCATTCCCATTAATTACATATTAAAATATGAGATTTTTTTTTTTATTACACAGGTCAAAGAACAAGCATGAATCCAGACTTCTAGTAGCTTTGTCTCATGCTCTCACTGCCAGCATTGTTCCTCCCCTCTGCCTCTATACTGTTACAGTGTTTTCAATTGTTATTTTCGCAATGTACTGTGCCATACGCCACCTAATGCAAAAACATACAATGTAACGTGTCTAATTACACTTAGAGTTAATGCTGGCAGAATCATATTGCTGCAGTTCTGATTAGATCAAAAGATTACTTCCTCACACCCCACCTGTTTTGCCTACAGCATAGCTCTTAGCAATCATGGAATCTAGTACTGAGTATAAGCTTATATGCACTGTATCTATAATACTTGTTTGAGTGAAAGGTGTCTTTGCTTGCAGATTGAAGAGGCAGCTAAAGTTATGTGGAGCTGTATTTATTACTTTCTCCATTGGTTCAAAAAGGTTTTAGAGCTTTTTATGGTGCTAAAGCATACAGTATTTTCTCCACAAGTCTTTGCTGCTAGAGCTTATCTGCCTATTCCAGTAATAAAGTCCGACTTGCACATTAAGAAAGGCTAGAATTTCAAAGACTACTAAGTCAATGGGACCCATGCACAAATAACTGAAGGCAGGCTCTAGGCCCTCAAAGTTTTCGTTAGAATTTTGTACTGAGCTCCAAAACCAACTGAGGGCAAGATTTCACTCAAAAAGGCACAAGAATATAAACTGTATTCCAAGACAGCTATTTTTGCCTGTGTCAAGATGGGTTAAGCGCCACATGCTACTCCTCTATACACAGCCTTTGCCAAAGGTCTTTGCAGGATTGCCATTATCTCCAAGGGACACTTGACCAGGCTATGAGCCACTCCCATGGAGGCTCTGTTTTCAAGGATTTCTCTTAAATGAAAGTTCAGATGACTTCAATGGAAACATTGATAAGCCCTGTGGAGTTAACAGCAAGACTGAGATTAATATAGGAAACAATTACCTGCAAGTCTTCTGGTCAGTTCCCAAACATTTTTATTCAGCTGTACCTGAACTTTGATTTGTTTGTTTCACCAGGAGTGCAGATGTGAGGAAGTTTTTGTTCAGAACATACAGGAGAGTAGCTATTCTTCATTTCCTATTTCAGACATGAAAGGGGGACTTGGAGAGGAGTATGGCTATCCATCATTAGTAAAAATTTTTTTCCTCTTTAGCGTAAAAAGTTTCTGTCTTCCACAAGCAGAGGAAAATAAATGAGCCTTACCATAACTGGTCACTTGTTATAAATAAAAAGTAGCTTCTAAATAAAGCAAACACTTAACAATCAATCCACAGAGGGAAGAAAGTGGTTTTCAAATTATTACAAACAATCAAAATCAAAGTCTGCTTTTGGATATTTCATGAATAGAAAACAGGCTTAATTTATCAGACAATCGTTGGTTTAATAACAATTTACCTACCTCTTGTGCCTAACAAGTGGCACAATCCTAAAACATATGTTTATTTATATGTCCTCTAAACCACAGGCTACTTAAAAATAATTTTTATTTAACATAACTGTTTGTTACTCTGCAGAGCAAGTGAGAAACAAAATTTATTTCTGCAAAATTGTACATTGAATATATTACTTCACAGTAGTTATAATCAGACAGCCAAACATTTATCATCCCTTGTTGTGTTTCAGTTCTTAACTGTTGAAAGTCCACAAAACAATATATGTTTTACTTTACCATTGTACTGAAAATGGATGAACGCTGTTTGTAATGCAAGTATAAGACACACTAGCACAAGACCACAATAAAACTCGATCCATATGAAAACAAGATCTTAAACCCTTTATCCTAATAAGACTTTCTGAGCATTAAATAGCAACTTTAATCCCTTAGTCATTAATTCTCCTATGTTGCAAATCTGGATGTAATTAAGAACAATGCATTGCTGCCTATGTGGTGAAGAAAACATCATGCTGACGTGATTGATTACGTTTATTTAAACTGGAGATATCTGACACTTTCCAGTGATACTTCATTCAATTTTTATTATTATTTTATGCATCAAGATAAGCTTTTAATTTCCCCTGTTGTGACCCACTTAAATAAAACTTAGGAAGAATCTGAGAAGCATTACATGAAAGAATATTGCTGTAATTTACAAGGCTATTGAAAATAAAATTGGGTTTAATATTTTCACTTACTATAACTATTGTCAAGGATTTCTTTAGAAAACCAAGTCTAAACTTTAACTATAGAATGTCGAATGCATACCTTACAAGTCGTTAATCAGAAGAAGAATTAGACTGAATAGAATATATAATATATCCTATTTTATTACATGGTCTTTCACTGCAGTAGCAGTAAGCTTATTACATTATACATATTTTTTGTTTGTTTGTTTAAATATGAAAGATGATTTTCCCCATAGACAATGTGAGACAACAGTAAACTGAAAGTGCAAGGCAATATTTTTTCTTTCTTCCTTTCATTCCTAATCAGAGTAGTTAAAATTCTCCTCATGCAACATTTGACAGTATTAACTAACCTGTAAATGTATAAATTTACCAAACAACAGGGACAACAGCACAGAAGTCAAACCCAAGAGAAATACCTTTTACAAGTATCTTGCTGCCTTCATAAACCTAGAGGTAAGAATAAGAAGAATTGTTTATATATAATATATCTGCATAAACTTAGCAAACTCTCCTTTAAAATACCCAGTTCTCCTTTCTGTAGAAGCAGTCAAAGAAAAATTGCCAAGATCTTAGTGTGGGTACCAAGGGACCATGTTTGCTGCCTGTAAAGATGAAACAAAATTTAATGAGAAATCACAGCTTAAGGGTATAGCTTTCCAGCTGGTTCTGAGGGGCCAGTCTAGGCCTGTACAGTTCCAAAACGGCAATCCCAGTGTCCAACCACCGTACGTTCTTGTTGACTGCCTGCTGGTTGCATAGAGACCTAAGGCAGGGACCTATTTCACCAGAAGTGCCTTTCTGATGCATTATTTTGCTGTCAGATTGGATCAATATGTATGACTGCTACTGCCAGCCGAAGGCTGACAGTGGAAATACATGGTAAAGGGCAAGAAGGGGAATATTGCCTCTCATGACAACATTGTCCCAACAGCAAAGCTTAGAAAATTATTGCATCCTGAAGTTAACCTGGTAAAAGTGAAGCATCTACTGTCGGCCATATCCGAAATATGAGAGGAGAAGGTTGCTAGAGAGAAGGAAATGATAATTAACTTCACACGAAAAAGGCGTGCTTTGAATTTTAAACTGCAGTTCTTCAGATGTGCATCATTTAGACACAGCACATCACTCAAAGATGACTTTTATTCTACCATATCTCCCAGGAGGAATGGCATTCTTCAAGAGATTAAAAAATCAAAAGGTAAAAAGCATGATTTGCTGTCATTACCAAAATTATATTTATAATCACAGCCAAAGAAACGTTAGGAAATGTCACTTTCTCACAGTTCTGTTGGACTAGGCCTGACTCCACCTCTTCCTTATAGGCATAACATTCCACTCTCCAGTTCTGACCTGTGTCAAGGAGCTGAAAACCAGCTGATACATATTTTAAATAGGTTATATTCTTTTCAGATATATTTTGTCATTCACCATGAGTACAGTGTACCTGGCAGTAGGGTGGCCTTATGAGCTGTAAATTGAGTGAAATTAGCATTTGAATCGATGCTATGTGAAGATAACAGCCTGCAATAATCCTATTTAACAGCTGTTAATTGTCTGCTATAAACCTCAGTTCAGCAAATTTTGATCACACAACTGAAATACCTCCCCCTAATATGAATGAAGAAAATATACCAACTGATGCACAGAAAAAGAAATGTTTGGAGATGCACATCTTAAATTTATTGTAAATATAGATTTCATGCAGATACTATATCTCCTAACTATGTGTAAATCATAAAACATAGTCTGTATGCAAATATTGCCAAAAAAATATTATACAGAAATACATATAAAATGGTTTCTTCACTTATTTTCAGGGAAACTTTAGGTTTGTATGTCTTAATGGCAAAGAGCATTCTTCAAAGTTATGATCATATGTTGTTAAGAAAATGTTTGTTTCAGTGTGTTGCCCACATCCATATGGCCAAAGATGTTAGCAGTCCATAAGCAATACCATTTTTTCCTACCGCAGGGAGACTTGTAAGGTAATGAAAAGCCATAGTTCCAACTGCAGCATGAAGGGATACTTCTCCATCTTCTGTTAACTCATTCTGCTCGCATACATTGCTCAATCTGAAGCACACACTAGAAGAATGTATTATTCTGGAACTCAGAGCATCCTACAGAGGAAGGTTAAACTTCATAAACAGTGTTTAATCTTTTATCTGTAGCCAAGCAAGAATGGAACCCTATTGGTTGAAAAAAAAGATCAAAGACTAAGCATTAAGATATCCTGGCAATGAATGTGTCTGCTATAAGGACTCATATTCAACACAATGAGAAAGACATTTTCTTGTCACACACCTGAGGATAGCAGGAATCTATGGCTGTCTGTATCAAATGCTACAAAGATAGGTAGCAAAATATCCATAGCTAATTTATCTTTTTCTAAGAACAAGTAGATATACTTCATCTTCCAGCTTCATGTCTTCTGCAGCTCAGCTGAAGAGGAACTAGTATCATGGTAGTATCTTGTGGAGATGGAGGTAATTAAGAGGACTTTCCCCAATGCTTTGCTGGTAATAAGGATTTTACAGCACTGATGGTTGGTTTCCAAAAAGACTGGATGCCAAGGCATATATGAAATTTTCCTGCTCAAAAAGCCTATGACATCTTAGCTTAAAAGGCTGAAGGTTGTCTTTTACTCTTTCATTTATCCAAGAGAACACAATTCAGAGGCAAAAGTGACAACTGTGATGTTCATTAATTAATCAGCACTCAGATAATTGATGGGGTATACTTTCCATGGCAGTCTTCCCAGGAAGTTAGACTTTTCTTCTATTCCTCCTTCAATTCTCAATATATGAGGTTTTCAAGATCTTTCCACCCTTGCAAAAAGAATGAAGTGTGGAATGGGCTGATCTAGATCACTCCTATATTCTTGTGGAAGCTTCCCTGTCTCCTGAAAGTGTCCTCAAACTCTCTCTCAGTTGTCTTGTACCTTTCTGTTCCAAAGACTGTGCCATTATGATCACACTGACAGTTTCCATATATATTTTTAGTCAATAAGATGCTATTATAATATTTAATTTCCTATTTTTAATGTTTTTTCACATAGTTCTTTCATTATAGTCTTAGTCAAGGCCCCAATCTTGGGTTTCATTCGTTCAACTTCTAATGTATTTTTTTTCTTTAGAATTCCAACAACATAATTTCTGGCACAACTGTCCCATTTACATTCAGACTGGTAGTTTATTCATCACCTGCTACAATGGTGTCCATTGATTTAATGGAGGAATTCCTCTGAGCTAAAGAAGTCATCATTAAGCCCTTAACTAACCTGTGCACACTCTACCAACATTTGCAAGCTTCTGCAAGGTAATGTGATCTATTGTAGCTCTTCAAACTTCTTCTCATTGCCAAACATTGCTTCATTATAAGTTTTTTCCAGAGTACGAACAGCACCATTGGTTAGGATATTTTGAGAGGTTTTTTTTTCCTGAGGAGCAAAAAGTTAGGACACTTTGAACATGAACTCTTCTAATCCCACTCTTTTCTCTAGTATTTGGGATTCTCTTGGTGAATGCTCTCCACACAGAATTCTGTCTTTCCGTACTGTCTTTTACTTTCTCTAACAAAAGGTAATTCTGGCTTCTTTCATATACTTAGTCTCTGAATGTTATCACAATGCAGTGTCTTGTCAGAGGCTGTTTGATCAACCAATCTGCAAGATTACCTTTTTAGTCACAAAGTTCTTCTTGCTTTCAATTTTTTACTTTTGCATTTCTTTTGAAAGAACAGATTTATGAAAAGTTGCAATTTAACAGCAAAGGAACTGTTTCTCCAAACTTTGTTAACAGTCCTGGACTTCTGTATCAGGGCTTCCTTCTGTGCAGAATTCAAAGTTACGCAAACTTAATTTGTGTTACTCCTGGTATCACATACTGTTAATTAATTACCCAGTGCACCTGTTTTAGTAAGAAATAGTGGATAAAATTTCATTTTTCATTTATTGTGAGAACTTATTAATCATAGTTTTCCTATAAGAATGAAAAATTTCTTACACTGACCCAATCGGAAGTGAGAATACTAAGTGCCATCCCCAAATGAAAGGCACCCCCCTCATTTATAGCAGCATAATTTTGGCAAGCTCAGCTAGCTGACTTATAGACAGATCCAGTCATGACCTCAGTTGATGCATCACAGGCTCATAAGACAGTGGAACCTCTTGACAGGTAAGCATGTGTCATTAAAGAGCTCAGCAATGTATATTTAGGATACAAATTCAACTGTCAGTTGCAGTTCAGGGTTGTATACTGCCAAATATATTTATTGCTGTTAGTGTGTTCAGAATGCTGTTTCAGCAGAGTCACACCAAATTTCTCCAAGCTCAAAGTGCACCTGACGTGACGATACTGATGTTGGTTTGCATTTGAAGGAGAAGGATTTCAAGGCAAAGTGCAAGGAAGGTGTATCCCTTCTTGCTTCCTTTAGAATGAGTGACTCTTTGAGGCTGTCACAGGTTAGTGCACCACAGGGGTCTTCCTGTTCATGAAGTCTGGCCACTTCCCAAGCCCTGATGAATCACCCCTTCAGCTAGCCAGGAACAGACATATTCCTGGAGTGGAGTTGCTTCACACACTTTCCAACTACGAGACTGGGTCCAGCTATCACAGCACTTTAACTGTACAAACAATCTTGAGAAACCAACACCACAATTTTGTCACTGATCTCAGTTGTAAAGTCTCAGAGATGGATTCCTCATCTGTAATCCAGGAACCAGGCTGTCCTTTCTGCCATTTTAAAAACTCTCTGCCTGTCTTAGGTTAGATTTCTACATCCACTTCTGGTTGCTTTCCTTGAGTTGCTTCCTTTAAAAACTGCCCACCAAGGAGGGAGAGGAAAATTGCTGACTAAGCCTGATATCTAGTACCTGAAGGTTTCTCTTTGCCTTTTAGATTAAGAATGAGGTGTGATCAGCTGCAGATTTCCTGTAAATGAGTTGAAGACAAGTTTTAACTCTTACTTAAATACAGATCATTCAGGATACAGCATCATAGCTGACTGCGGTCAGTCCAAAAATGAAATAAGAAAAAAACCATCTGTCAGAGTGCTGATTTGACATACTGAGTAGCCATACAAATACTAATGCTAGCGCAAGGGAAGTAGGCAGGAATCGGCAGCCAGAGATAGATGGTGGAGAGGACAGGACGGGACTTCCTGTCTCACTGGCAACACAGTCTTAAATTGACTAACACAGGATCAGAAAGAGGAGAACTAAGGCAAGTGTTAATGTAAAAATATAACATTGTGCCCCCGCATTTTTCACTGTAATACATGGACAATCAGAGACTCTATCATAACATTTTTCTAGGCAAGGAAAATAAACTAAATTATACAAAAGAAAGAACATCAGTAAAGCTACAAAATCAAGTACCCAGAAATTAAGATAAAACAGTTTTCTTTGGAACAGAAACAGGCTAGGACCATTGTTATGCTTTAACTATTTTGCTTCTTGGTTAGGTTTGTGTCTAAGTTTCCTGTATCCAATTCAGATCCTGTATACTTTTCTCAGAATTCCCAATGCAGGATGTATTCTGCACAAGGAGAGAGAAAACTCTTTCTATAAAGGGTTGTATTTATAAATATAATATGACTTATTTTGTCTGGGTAATTTTTAGACCATCAGTAATCAATATGCACTTCTTGGTGTGGACGTATGGACAAGAAACTGAAGATTAAGCTAAGAACAGATGTAAAGCACATCTACTACTTAATACCTGTAAACAGGCTCTCACACTACAAAAAAAATGAGGGGACGGGCTTACTGCCCACAGAGCTTCTTCATGTCTGGAAAGGGAGGAGGTAATTCATGGCAAATCAAGCTGATGTGGTATCACATGCAGTCATGTCTTCACTTCTCCCAGGGTTACTTGTTTGTGTACGTGCCTTTCCTCTACCTCAGATTAAATTCATCCAGGAGGAGGCAGTACTGACACACAAAGTCAGTCTACTAAGGAGTAGTACTGAGAGCCAGAATCAAAAGGCAGCTGTTCAACCATCCTCCAAGGGTTTTGGGCAGACCCATTAAATCAGGGAAATGAATACAGCAAACTGTTTCAGCTCTCTGATGCGTGCAGTAGATTGCCCAAATATGTTAATTACTGCCTTTGGCAGAATGTATTTCCAGAAATGTTAACACAGAATCTGGAAGTAAAATGTCTCCTGGCACCACAACAGTATTTTCAGATACCACGCTCAGATGTGAAGCATTAGGACAAGTTGGGGGGGGGGGGGGCACACCAACAAAAAAACCCAACCCAGAAAGTATCGTGCCTACCAAATCCTGACATAGTGCTATAAACCTAGAAAAGTTTTCCACTACCAGCTAATCACATTACATCACAGGAGAGACATTGTGTGCCATCACCTATAGTGCTTAGGCACAAAAGCAGAATTTAGTCCCTTGACACCCTTGTTAGACCCTAGAGGCACACTTACCTCACTTCAGTTTCTACCAATAAAGTCCTTTAAATTTCAGCCACTGAACAAGCACAGAGCGCCTGAGGCTGCTCAATACTAAGCTGGTTATTGTTTCTCCCATGCCAAGGATGAGAACAGTATTCATAGGCTAGGTTGCCCACCATCCAGCTTCCCTGTACAGCCAAATCCATTAGGCAGGCAGGCAGGCCGGCCCTTTTGCTACCCACTGTCTGTATTTGCCGTATTTCCAAAACCCACAGAATAAAGGTTCCTTTCTTTTGATGCTGGAGACAGAAACCAAACCCAGATCTCCCATCTCTCAGAGGATGAGGTTAATAAAATATTTATTGGACCACAGAGGGAAGTGCAGACATTTAGGCAGTTCAGTTGTGCTGCAGGTGAGTAGAGACCTGACTCCAGAGATTATTATTCATAGAACATCAAACAGCTTCAACAGAAGAGACTGGAAGAGATAAACCTCAAAATATTTTATAGGGAGACTTTTAATGATCAATGACAATAAACTAAATGCCAAGGGGCTACTTGCATATATATATATATATATATTAAAAAAAAAGCAAACAACTTTTTGTAATTATTCATTAATTTCAACTCACATATAATTTTAAGAGAGAATATATGTGTTGCAAAACGCACAGCACACATGATTCCCATTTGGGTTTGTTTTACTATTTTAAGAGTAAACTGATATTGTTAAAATCATAAAATGGTTCCTAATTCCTATCTGTTTCTCCATAATGCCTTCTAATTTACAGCAGCTCAGTAAGATCATAATCATGGCCATTTTGCTTGAATAAAATGGATTTAAGGAATAGGAAATAATCTCCCATGGCAGCTAAAAAATTAACCTATGTCAGCATGAGTGGCTTGAGAGATCTATACAATCTGAGAGTCCTGTAACCTAGGAAGGCACATAACCCTAATCTTGTGGAGGTTACAATGATCCTGACAGAGAAAGGCTGCAATATTACCTAGTAGTGTACTTTTAGAGGGAGTAAAAGAATATATAATAGAAGTGCAGACACTGTCTTAACTGTTGCAGAGAACCAGTAAAATAGTCCCTTGAAACACCATCATGCTGCATATCTACCAAACTGAATAGACAGTCTTCAAGTCAGCAGCATTAATTAGGAGGTAACTTTTAGATAAATTCTATTATGGAGTACTAGTCAGTACTACAAACAAGAGAACCCTTCCTGAATATCCTCTCCTTCCCATCTGTATTTTGACTCCTAGCTGCATTTGTGACTTTTAAGTTCCTTCTGTTCAAATACTGATAAGTACTTGTAAAGCAATAACAATAAATGCAGAAAATCATTAACCTATTTAACTTGATACTGCACCATGGCATAAAGTCAATTGGCCATGGAAATGTTATCTGAAAGTTCCAAAGCAGTGCTGGCTTTGGAAACAACAACAAGATTGGTTTAGGCATCATCGGAGACAATCATACCAGCACCATTATGCAAAGTTATTAGGGGAACATGCTTTCAGTATGTAACTCAGATTCTTCAGATGAAGAAACTCATTTAAAAGGTCACAACCAAGCTCTCTTGAACATTGAGTTAAATAATGGGTGGTTTTCTTCAGCTTCTGCCAAGAGAAAGGAAAAACAGGGTAATTTTGAAAGTGTAGGTCATGTGTAAGGAAACACTGACCGTTCTAGCTGCAGACTAGACTGTTTTAACCTTTCATTTTTTTTCCAGCAAGTCCCAAGCACTTATCTGAAAATATGCCATGCTATTTGCAGAGGTTAACTCCTCCATCTTTAGTTACGAAATATTTGTTAATTATAACAACTACTATATCCTTAGTGGAAATTGCAGAGTACAGGCTGCCCAGACATATTTTCTTATTTGTAAAAATATTTCATTTATTTAAATGAAAATCTTATTGTTTTAAAGAAGAAATCTGCTCAGTGCAGGTATTTCCTCCTGAAGTTTCACTTTTGTTTTTTTCTTAAATCAAAGTACTTTTAAACACAAAACATTTGAGCCACATTTGATAGTTATGTCAGATCAGTCAAGGAGGCAGTACAGATCCAGAGAAAGTTAGATTTAAATAAGAATTTAGATTTGAAGCATACCTGGGGCTTGGGTTCATATTGACATTTTGCAGCAGTAAAATTAATTACAAATTAAAGCAGTAGTAATATTCTGATGAAGATCTTCATCCAGGATGTTTACCTTTCTGGACACTGACATTTCACCAAACCACAACTACAAAACATGGGGATGTTCCAACATTCACATTATTTCCATAAATGTGGAGATTTCCACTTCTGAGGTTCCAGGTTTGAGTGTAAGCTTTGGAGATACAGTATAGAATTGTACAGAAATAGCCAAATGATCTCATGTCAAATTATACTAATTTTGCCTAGATTAATAACAGAGTTTAAAACTCTTCAATTCCATATACGCAATCATTAACTTCATCAGTTAAAAAAAACAAGTTATCTACTTAATCTTCCTAAGGAAAAAGCATACTAAAGCAAATATACACTATCTCAACAGAATCTGAATTATTTCCAACAAAATATCTTGCTAAAGGATAATATTAATGTCCTCAGTTCAATTACTACCCTTTATGTGCACTCTATTAAGTGGAATGAACAATATGCAAAAGCATACTGATTCCTTTTCTCAGTTAAATTATGCCAGTTTTACAAATGTTTCTATCACAGTCACAAGGGAACATTGAAATTGCTGCTCACTACTATTACAGACACATGTCTTTGGATACTTGTGGTGGATTTTGTCCTATGGCACCATTTTATTAAAGCTAAAGGATTGGTCTGTAGCATCTGTATGTAAGCATATGCCTTTCGCTCACTGGTAAACTTGGTTCACACTTTTCTATTACCTAACGGGCATCTGGATGACTTTTGATACCAGATTCAATTTCAACTGTAGCAGTTGTAGCTCTTTTAATAGGTGAAGTCAACCATGAAGGCTAAGTTCATCCTGAATTTTGAAGTAGGTGGTGTTAGCAACCATAGCCTAATCAGCACAGCCTTGAACTATAGGCAGTTAATTTAAAGTGTTGACTGAGTAAAAGCTAAGGATGACTCTACCCTAACATATCTGCACACAGTCCAAGATATCTGTAAATTTTAGCCTCAAACAAACAAACAAACAAAAAAACCAACGGAAAAACAAGTTAAGGATGAGAAAATGTCTAAGAAAATTGTTTCTCTTCAGAGAAGCATAGATTTGTAGCCAGTAGGATCTGTACAAGCAACAGAAATACAGCTGGTTTGTACACTTTAATCAATGTGGATCAGAGAGATAAATTCAGCTTAAATTGTCCAATCCAAGTAGAAGTAATCCAAGACTTTTTGGATATTTTGGGTTGTTTGCAAGATCTTGCAGGTCACGTTTTCTAAAGACTTTATGTTGAGAGAAAGGCAAGGGGAAAAGAAAAGGACAGGACATGCTGTGTAACAACTTTGAGGTCTAATACTGCATTCAGATGAAATCCCAAATGATTATCAAAACTTCCTTGAAATATTTATTTTTATTACATTTGTGGTTACTTACTTCATCTCATGGTTATTTCTTTGAAAATTTGGAAATCAGCAACGATACCAAGGCTGCTGAATTTTGAACATAAGGAAATAGTCTGAAACATTTCCCATATCAGGACTAACTCCTCATTTATTCTCCTTTTTTAAGAGAGCATTGCTCTGCATGCAAATAGGCTGATGCTTACAGCAGCATTTCACTGATAGAATATCAGCATATGTTATGAATACTGATTAAATTCATATTCTTTTATAACGTAGCACTGCATTTTTCCAATTCCATTGTTAGGTACCTTCCAATTCTAGCACAGGACGTATATATATGCCTTTTCTAACATTCATTACAGTCAGTCTCTTTCTCTCCTAATGTCTTCAATTATATTCAGCCCTTGTGTTGAAACAGAATCCCAATATTGTCAGGCTCACTTTAAAGGGCATTTGAACAATACCCAGGTTATGTATAGAACTGTTAAAGGTAAAAACAAAGTAAATGAGATTTTAGATAAGATTATCATATTTTCAGAGACTCTCAATGGATTGGGATGCTGGATTGCCCTTAGTTACAATGCAAATTGAACATCCAAATTCCTTCCATGAGACTGAAAACTTTAGATCAATGTACAAAACCAAGAACACTTGAAATTAAAGTTGACCTGCTGCAGTATCTGGCCTCTGATCTTTTGTATCTTGGCATATTAAGAAATTTCCAAACCTTGCAGCATCAAATATATTTACTCTGCAATTCCTGAGACATGACAAAGCTGAGTTTAAAAACCCTGTGGCACTCAACTAGGAATTACTTTAATTTCTGGTTTTGCTTCTGAACTATAACATTACCTAAGCATATTATTTTCTGTTTAATTTAGTTCATTTTTATAAAGAAAGCATAATTGATTTAGCAACATTTCAGTTTATATTGTAATGGTTTCTCCATAGATCTGCACTAAAATTGGTTTTCTGGTGTAATCACACATTTTAAGATTCAATAGAATTGTACTAAAACCGACCTGAGATTGTTGTGGTACTATATTCTAGTTTACAAATGGTTTCAGTATTGCAAATTCACTATTTTTTCAAAAGGTGTTGAAGTAAGATTAAAAATAGAATTAAAAATAAATTCATAGTGCATAAACACTGAAGTTATTGTGTAAATATTTCCTTACTTTTCATCCCTTATATTTAGTAAAAGTCTTCTGGTATAATTTTGTGCTTTCAGTAAAAAAACGTTTACACTTCATAGAGGTGCACATAAATTCATACAGAAGCAGGTAAAAAGATCTTTTTCTAAGTATGCAATGCCATACAGCCATCTGCATCTATCTGCATCGGCTTGAAAATGATAAGCTTTAAAAAACAACCTCCCTTCTGCTTGTAATAATTATGGTTAAAGTTTATCATGAAGGCCTGAAGTTCACCTTGTTTAAAAATAAGCAAGAAAGTCACATATTCACGTGACTCTATAGTTCAGACCTTCAGTTTTAAATAAAACCACAATATCTTGAGACTCTCTATAGAACTGCAGGTATCAGTTGCTGTGGATATGTAATAAATCACAGAGGGTCTATGCTGTTCTTGATCCACTGTTGACATTTCCAGTGGTTTAATTCTGAACAAGGAAAGCTATATAACCTTTGGGGCTCAGACGTGTCATGCATGCATCACCTCTGCTTCTGTTCATATCAATATGGAAAGAGGGTCTCTGAAAAACACTTTTATGCAGAAATAAGCCATGGAAGGGACATATCTCCATTACGATGCTCCCTTTGACTACAGGACATTTCTGAGATCACAGTTCCGGAACACTATTTCCCGTCAGATCCCAGGAAGGTACATGCAGTACAACCCCTTTAGAGTAACCACAAAGGCAGAACTTCAGCAACGTTAAAATCTCACATTGCTTTAGCAAAAGAAATTACTTGAGTAGTAGTTAGCAAGGGGTCAGTTTTTTCCTATATGTCCCTCAGCACTTTCTGAAGATTATCCTACAAATGTTATTAAGTCCTTGTGAGTAAAAATTCACCTCTCGTATCAGAGTTTTAGCTATCTACTTCAGGGGCTGCTAAGCCTGCTTTTTGGCAACCCAACCAATTCTAGTTCAACGTTTACCAAAATTTATGACACTGTTCTCCCCTAAGCTCAAGAACTTGGAACATTCTTTCCTTCTCTGCTAGCAAGGATGCCATACTAGAAGGTATGAACCAGTCAGCACTTCACTCCGAGTAACTGAGCATTGCTACTTTGACTGGATACTGAGAATGTGAATGAAAATACTTTGAGACTCAGGCAACGGCTCCTGAAGTCACTCCTTTCTGTTTCTATGTGGTGTGAAGTAAGAGCTTCTCCCCTACACAGCTCAAGTTCTGGGAGAAAGAAATAAGAGAAAATTAAAAGTTCAAGCATGTTCCAGCCTGATTGTCTCATCTGAAAAAGAGCTGTGGGAACTGCAGCCAAGTCATAGCGTAGCCACTTTGCAGCTTTCCCAATCGCCAAGATCTTTTTAGATCTTTTTACCATTTTTTAAAATGTTTGAATTTTATTTTTTTTAATTTACCTTTTTAGCAGTAACTGCACCTTAACATGAACACACAAAGAAAAGTATCCCAATCTTTTAGCAGCCAGGTGACTCTCTGCCCACCTATGCATATATTGAGAGAACACTGCAATTTCCGATAAAACCAGTGTGTTTCCAAGTGGATATAAGTATATTAAATGCCAGGCTTACTCTTTTCTCCCACTCACACAAAACCTCTTTCTTCCTTTTTACTATTATCCCCATTATGACCTTTTATTACATAAATGTTCTTGAGGTTTTGGGGTTTTTTTATTCTATACCCCATGACCAGCTGTAGGAAGAATATTTTCATGATCTTTCAGTAGGACATGTGGGTGCCATAAAAATAAATATGCTGTAGTTATGAGAAAGTTCAAATTATTGTTGGCTTTTTAGATAATTTTTTTAACAATTTTATTAGTATCATCTCTAGTTTTAGCACTAAGTTGAAAGCTATTCCTCTGGTGCATATGCAAAGCCTCATCGATTCTGACAGTATGGCTATGCAAATATTCTCCATTCAAGTACCTTAATGAATAATTAATATTGTGCTTAGATATCTAGCTGAAAGCACCAATCAGAGGGTCCAAATAAATTGGATTGGTATTGAAGAAATTGTTCCCCATGCTCATCAAAAACATTACTGTTTCTTTTAGAGAATAGCTTTAACAATATGAAATAAAGCCCTCTTGGAATAACCTGCTGATATCTGCATGAATAATCAGACCAGCTATAACTTATCTGTCATAGTGCTGGCTGGTTTTCAAAGACATCTTCTGTAAAGGTATTGTTTTGTAATGACAGAAATCAAACTGATTTGGGGAAAGTAACAATCTCTTTTTGTCTTACTTTTCCTTCATCTTTGAAATAGATACTTTCAGCATGCCAGTTTGAAATTAAAAACAAGTGAGCCATTATTTTACTAGAGGAAGGACAGAAGGTAGCCTGCCAGAAGTTGTCTTATATCAAAATAATTTTATTTTTTCTTGAAGAATATTAGCGCGCTCTGTGTTTATACCCTTCAACAATTTGGGTTTCCATGTGGCTCATGAATGATACACCTTTATAAAACTGATGCATGTTGGGCATACTGATACTGTGCAGAGTGTTTTCATGCTAAACACAGCTCTGACTGAAAAAAGGAAACATTAAGGGGGCATATTGGAAGACATAGCTGTGACCAAAAGAGAGAGGAGGCATTTTTTATTTCCCTGGCAATAATTACCAGATACAATTACCAGCAGTGAGAAGTAACTTGTGCCTACCTAAAGATAGTGAAACCTTTATATCATCTCTTATTTTTAAAAACATTGAAACCAATTCTACGTAACTTCAGATAAATCCTGGCATTCTGGCCCTGTAGCAATTTTTCTAAGTTAGTCTGTGCAATCAAATGTAGAATGTTTCAAAACCAAAAAAGAGCATTCCTCCTTATCCAATTAAAGGGGTTTTTATTCTTGTGAAAGGGTATCAGAGAAAAAATGTCAGGTTTTACACCCTCTCCCAGGAATGAAAAAGGTCACCAGCCTGAAAAAAAGTTTAATACTTCATCTCCTGCAGTATACAAGCCTGTCGCCCTCAGAAACTTGGGGTTTTCTGCTCACGTTGTGTTACCATTTATTTGGATCCAGGAAATTCCAGAGTCAGATCCCATGTACTTGCCTTTCAAGTTTCCAGTGTAAGAAAGGTTCCCTGTTCAGAAGAGGTGTTAAAACAATACTGACTTAAAGCACAAGTTTTAGACAATCTGGGAGCATACAGCCTGTGTCCTTCCTGAGAAACACAAAACAATTTAAGGAAATAGAGCTGGGATCCATTTATGTGGATGGACATCTGCATCCATGAAGCTGTTCTGAAGCCATACAAGTCTCAGCCCACTGCATAAGTATATAAAGTTGACAGAGTACTTGAGTAGAATTACTAGAGTAAGTCACACTGGAATAAGACCTATCTTGCATCAACATCACATATAGCTTATGCATTCAACACTAGTGTAATTACATTAATTGGGCTTTCCCATCAGCAGAAGCAAGTAGCTGCTGCTATGTTTTAGCCATCTCTGCACAGCACTGTCAACTTGGGCATCAAAATATAGGTTAAAAACACAACAACAGAAGTAAAATTTTTAAAAATGGCATTTCTAACATGTAAAAAGAATTAATTACTTTTACGCAGCTTCGTTTGTTTTTTCTATACCTTCCTCAAGACCAACAGATTAGTATAACAGATGATGGATAGCCACTCCATACTGTCTGTGTTTACTGTACTGTATCACAATTACACAAACATCTGTGCTTGAAAACTTTGCTTTTCTATTGTGGGAAAGCACTTCCATCGCCAAAATGAAAAATTGAGCTGGCTTATGAGAGGCAGCTGGTTTGTTTCTATGCATACAGGATTGCTGAATGGGAGACAGTGGCTGAATAATGCTTAAAGAATTTTTATGACAAATATATATGGTATTTCAGTTTCTTTTGTTATGTAATTTTTGCCCATTCTACAATTATGTCTTTATAGCTCACTAAAAGAGGAGCCCAAGATTTTAAGGATGCTATTAGAACACCTGTGAGAACAGATGAAATAATGTTATATATAAAAAAAATATAACATATAATGTTATATAAAAGCATATATAAGAGTTTAAAGGCAGTAGACACCATTGCAATCATCAAAGTTCTCACAAGTGCCTAGTAACTCAATATCTGGTAGAGTATACATCTAAACAGACATTTCGTCTTAAATCAAAGTTTTCAAAGTAGTTAGGAGGTAAGAAGATCTCACATAAAAGAATTAAGAACATAACCTAACTTACTGGAAATTACAGAGATATGCCAAACTGTAGCTAATATATACATCGGCTCAACAGTTTTTTAACACTGTTGGAAAACTAAAAGCAGATTTAACTTTGCACATCAGCAAGTCTTTGGTAATATGCCCAATCCAGAAATTTAGATTGTAAGAAAAAAAAATTAGAATCAAGCCCAAACACGTCAGCACTCAAGTGATGCAGACCATCACTATTTTAACAATTCATTTTAACAATTTTTGGAAAATTACTGGAGCATGGAGAATTTTTGTTGGTCTAGATATAAAGATAGCTGGTACACTTTACCTTCTTTTACAACTAACATCAATAGGATTTACTGGCAAGAATTAACTGAAAAGTAGTGAAAATAAATTACTATAAGGAGACAAAGCCTTGACTTTGACTGTTTCCAATGTTTATTGCCATGCTTAGAGTTCGCAGAGTAACTTTGACACTTTCTAGTCCTAACGAAACTTCAGATTCAATTCCTCTTTGTCAATTTAGCTTATAAGGTGTAAAGCACCCTTGATTTATGCATCCTCATCCATAATCATCACTGAAAATCGTAAATTTTTTCTTGATGGCTGTCTATGCTGATGATCAAATGAGACACTGAAAATGACATCTTATTTTCACTGCCAGACCAAGGTATCCTAGCAAGAGCAGCAAATAAATTGTTTTCACCACAGTGAAGTGTGACAAGAAAAAAAAACAAAACTAAAGGGGAACAAACGTATGCAGGCATTGGTTTTATGAAATATCTCAACTATTGAATGAATTGGTTAAGGCTAATATCTTCATGTCTGAGGAACAATGCCAAGCAAATTAGTGTAAGATCAAAACACTACACTGATATTGAGACAAGGGGATTCAAAAGAATCTCAGTAGACATAATAAGGGGGGATGAAGGATGATGTTTAGCGCTTACATTGTTGAAATTAGCTGAGGCAAAGACAGTCTTTGATAAGAAGAGCTAGTCCCAAGGACCAGCCAGTGAGGTAAAGACAGCTCCTGATAAGAAGCAGGAGCAGGCCCCAAGAGCCAGCTAAGACTGGTCTTGCGGCTTGGGTGAATACCAAGAAATCACTGAGCCTGCGCAAGAAAAAAGGTTACTAGCGGTGACGAAGAGGAGTCATCTATCTTCATCTCTGCGACCACCAGACGACCACCATAAAGAGGCACTGCGCAAGCGCAGTTGAGAGGAGACTATGGAAATGACCTCTCGGAGCTAATTTTAATATGAAGCGGGGATAGGTCATGCATATGTACAGGCGTATTGTGAATATGTAACACTTGACTGTATAAACTTGAGACAAACTGCCGAGTCGGGCGCGCACGACTTTGGTGGGACTACCCCCCGTGCGGCCCAGCGCTGAATGAACATACCTACTTTACAATCTCACTGATTGTGGAGTCTGTTTTCCGCACGTCAATATAAGATTAAAATATCATACCAGGTTCAAAAGCAAAACTGCACCCACTCCAGAATGCAAGAGTTGCCAGGGGCACTCCTGTCTAGTTCTGTGGTTTTCCATCCAAGAGGACATCTGAATATATCTGATGGAGTTTTTTTGATGAAAAGCAGAGCTGCATAACAATGAAATTAACAGGTTCAGTAACAGAGCAACAGGTGCTCCTGACAAGTAATCAAAGCCAGGCAAGCTGAAAGCATCTTGCTCAACTTCATTCCTAGGCACACCTTCATTCACCCTTTACAACTCGGCCTTCATGCAAATAAACATGCCTTTAGAAAAAAGAGCACAGTCATAAATTTAGTTAAACAAAGCCTAAAACTTTTGCTTTGACCAAAATTAAAAGCTCAGTTTGCTTACTTTGAGAGCATTTTAAAATCCATTTATTTCACTTTTTTTTTTCCTTTTAATGTAGGTCATATTTCAAACAAAAAAAACATACAGCAAATAAAGTATCTGAAAACATCCAACATATTTTCCAAAATAAAAAAAGGCAAACTTTTTTTTTACACAACAACAAAAAAATCCCCAAACCCCTCTTCTTGTCAAGCCCTAGACGGAGGTGCTCTTTTCCAGGCACCATGGCATTCTTAATTGAAACTGTCTTTATGAATAGATGTCTGTAGTATCATGGTAGGACTGCTAGTTTGATTAGACTACCTATGCATGTAAACAAATGTCTTAGTGCTGCTTCACATCCAAGGACAGCCTACCAATATACCAGCTCCTCCAAACACGATGACGCCAGCAGCACTGAGATTCATTGCCCACCCTTCCCACTCCAGTCTCCTCTCTTTGTGCCTTCCACTTTTGTCAGTTACTCCTATCATTTTGCAGCTGCTGTGGTAACGAGCTACTCTGTTACGTCTCATGCACACATTCATCTTTCGGTCAAACTTCACAGGCATACACATGGCTTTGTACATCTCCCTGAGCAGGCAAGAAAGCTGCCTGAATCCATGATCATCTTTCAGATGTATGCGTTATTGGCAGAAAATCCCTCTAAATGATCCCCTATTAAATGTCCTTCATCATCATACACTGTTCCTCTGCTCACAGTTGCATTTCCCCTAGGGAGTACACAGGACACCAGTTTCCTCAAGAAGCTGTCTAAGAAAGAGTAACAACTCCTGAATCTGTAACTAAAGCCACATGCAGCTAAGGCCTGTGAATTCTCTGAAGTTGTGAAAAACATTCTAGAATAAGAGATGCTATCCTGAAAGACAGCAGAGCAAGGGAGAATTTTTGTTATTTATTTGTTGGCCAGTTATGCTGAGAGTTTGTAACTTTTGGTGAAGATGCTGTAGCTTTGCTTATCCTATCACAGAAATTTGTTTAGTTATTCCAAAATCAATTCAGTCATATCCCTCCCTTGCAAGCCACTAAAAGCTGAGACTGCAGCCCTGACCTCCAATGTAACCCTGGAGGCATGAAAAAGATCCTAAAAGATTATGTCAGTGCACTGACCTTTGAAAATAAACAAAAAAGCAATATGTCTTGGCGGGGGGGGGGGGGAAGCCAAAACTCAGAAACACTACAAAAGGACACCCCCAAACCCCTGGTGGGAGTTGTTTGTTAAGAGTTGCTGTCTAAAAGGTACCTTGCTTCATTGAAACGTCCCTACCTGCACACGCTAAATGCATGTATGAAACACTCCAAATATGAAAGATCCTAATTTTGAATGACGCTCACCATCATACTGTACTTCTGCATAGAATGTGCAGCATCTTCTGGAACAGCAGCTTAACAAGATCAGTGCAATTATAAATTTCTGTGCAGTGGAACTCAGGTTATTTTGCATTACATTTATTTATTTTTTAATGCCTTTTGCTCCTTTGCTTCCTCTGCAGACATAGATCACATTCTAGTTATTTTCTGCAATGGGTTCATTATACTGTGCTTAATAACTCAGAGAACCTGGCAATTTTAGTAGCAAGTATTTTTAATTCTTAAGCATAGCATAAATGAATAAATGCATTTCCCGATACATTCATTCCTTCAAAAAAGTCAAAATGCAAAGCACTGATCTGTACTTGAACGTATTTTTCCTTCCTCTCTCCCATTGTGTCTTTACTCTCTACATAACATGAAAGAATAGGCAGAAACCACACAGGCACAGCTGGATTTCAAATAGCTACGTTTACTAGCTAGGTACAAATATGCATGCTTAGGTTCATATGCATACTGCTGTTCTGGCTGGCTTCTGGTAGCTACTGCAACAAAACACAGCTCTCAAACTATTTAAAAGGCCCCCAAACTATTTTAGTACTCAATTCCCATTCATTCAGTAATTTAAAATGCCACAATACTTCAAAGCTCTGGAGTCAGAACTGATCTGATCACTTGCACTACAAAACACATACAGAAAATGATTTCAATCCACCACTGTAGCACAACAGTTCCCAGTGACACATGCAGTTATTTTGCGTAGGTCCAGGAAGATAATTCTTAAAGCCACCTTAAGCATACACAATTAATTTTATTTTAAAAGACAAATTGATATAGTATGCAGTTAATATTTAATTTCTTCTAGAAACATACAAAACCTGACAAACTTTGTCAACCAAGATTTCTCTGGAGATCAGACAAAAAAAGGCAAGCAGGAACACCTGACCAAAAATTGCAGCTGGGACTACCAAGCAAGGAGACATGTGAGGCTCCAGAGTTCAAAACTTTTAAACCCACAGCTCCCACCCGCCATACGAAAGCTTTTGCAACTAGGTCCAGACTACTCTGGGTTCTTTACTCCTAATTTTTCGCATGAAACTTTCCTACTATTAAGAACATTTTCAAAAAGCTTTGTTGAGGAAGAAAAACAGCCCTACATAAGAAATACTAAGAACCTCAGGGTTTTCTGAGTGTATATCGTACAAAATTGCTGTTTAGAACACACTTGATATCACATAATATTTATATTTTACAAGGGATGGGGAAAGTTAACTGGATAAATGGGAAAAACCCCACAGCATTATTTGTAGTGTCAATTCTAGATGATTTTTTTTTTTTATGGTCACTCTTTGTCCATGTGGAACAAAGTTCCTGATCTCTTGCAAAGTTTTTCCCAGTCTTTTAATGCTCTTTCAACAATAACAACAAAAAGGCTATCACATCTAACTGTTCAATCTAAGGGCACCTTCTACATCCAAATGTGCTTCTGTGGAAGCTTTGCTGTCCAAAGACAAACAGCTTTAACTTCAATACCTTCAAAACCACAGTGGGAGAGACAGAGAATGGCAAGATTTTAATCCTTTCTGAGGTTAATTCCGTGTGATCAGTACCATCTATTGTCTGTATATTACCTCATCCAAGGTAGCTTACAGTGCTATCTTCAGAAGGTTTTGCTCTTCTATCATGCTTTATTTTATTTCCCTAAAGCTGGTTCAAGTTACTTCTGATCACACTTGCTATATCTCTTCCTTAACCGGTGAAAACAGCATGCTTATGAACAAGACAACATTCAAAGTTTTCCCTTTGGAAACTGCATGAAATGCTCACAAAAGCTACTTTTACTGCAAAAGGCAATGGCTTTTCACAAACTCCCCTGTACTTTCATATGCTGTTTCTCCAACCTTAGATTTTATTTCTACCAGCTGTTGCCCTAGTGATTTTGCAGATGGCTATATGGGCAGATGGACTGGAAGTTCATGCTATAAACATGCAGCAAAGGAGAATCCATGGTTTTGCACTGCTTCAGTTACCAGGATCTGCAGAGATGTCAAAGACATGTTATTCCCCATTTGGCAATATGCTTTGATTGCTAATTAATGCAAACAGCTTGTTGTCTACGGTAATATACAATTACTTCTCAGTGACCAAATGGCTTACAACAATTTCAACAAGCAGTTCAGGAGCCAAAAGCATTCCATAAATAAGATGCTGACACTAAGCTTGTGTACTTTTATTTAAAGATGTAATATTATAGCCATCTGGAAAACTGTTTATTTAATAACATCCAGCAACATGAGACTTGCCACCTGTTAACTGGCAAGTTATCAGCAAAACAGGTAGCCAAAGGCATGAGTGGATCCAGCATTCAGGGCTAGGGAGGAAGAAAGAGACAGTGACTTCTTTTTTCTTTTTTTTTTCTTTTCAGTGACAATGGCTTTCTTTTGGGGCCACTCATTTTTGGAAAAAACAAAACAAAACAAAACAAAACAAAACACAGTCCAATTTCTGTGGAAAATCATCATGGAGTAAATCCAAGCACTGGAAAGATATTGTACAGTGTCAGTGAGAAACAGACCTCTTCTTTACATCTTTCTTGAAGAAAGCAGAAGAGGCTGGTTAGAGTTTCCAAAATGAATGCAAGACAAAAGCCTAAAGCTTGGACTTAGCTACAAGCTCTGCAGACCAGTGATGCCATTTATTGAGAACATGGGTGGCTCTTCCTCTCTGGCACACATCAATCTATAGCAGTATAAAGAGACACTCAAACAAGCTTGACAATTTAGAGCAACTCCATGATGTGGCATGTGAATGCTAATTAACTTCTTAGAAATTTTTCCCGAGGCCAAACATTTTCTGAAGTGGCCTTCTTGTAGTAAACACATCTGAAAACAATCCTTTCAAGTGCATGATTCATGTTCTGTGCTCACAGTCCAGCGTTCCAAGCAGAGAAATCCTTTTACAGAACTAGATGGCCAGAGAAAGGGAGATAGCACAGAACAGAGCATGAGCGGGATTCTCCATTTGATAAATACATATTTAGGATCTAACATATATTGCATCTGTACAGAAATTTTGTCTGCAACCAAGCTAGAGGTAAGATACCCTGCTAGGATTTTAGGTTACATTTTTAAGTAGGGTTTAAGTCATCAGAGAAAACACCACCCAACAGCTTCTGTCTGCATTCCCGTAGTGCCACTTCAGTCTTTAAGCTCTAGAAACAAATCATATAAACAGCAAACAGCAGTAAACAGGGCAACATTATTGTATCCAGACTTGTCTGTCTTGTCTCCCAATAGCAAAGTCCTCACTACAACAAAAGCACCTTTCCTACAGTCCTGTAGCTGTTTGGACAAAGCTGCACTGGACTACTCTAGCTGAGGAAATACACCTACACCTACTCTTGAAATCTAAAACTTTCTCTAGAGCCAATGCAGACCCCTCTGGTCCTGGTAACAAGCAGTGCAAGAATAGATCAAGTGCAGTTATTTTACTACCACAGCATCTAGCTCCTGTCTTAGGCTAGATGATGGCATGATGGGACACTGCAAAGTAAGCTTGGTCACCACTGATGTTTGGAGTTACGGAAGCAGCACAGGTACAGAAGATGACTTGCATTTTCCTTGTACAGTTGTATATAAAAATATATGTATTTTAAATACATATTATTTTCCCTCTAATACACTGAAACTTAAATGCTGGAATTTATTAGACTTCTTGTTCTGAACACAGAATGGGAAGTAGTTGAAAAAAATACATGATCAGTTTGGATATATTTACTTTGAATATTAACATCATACTAGAAAATGTTTAAAAGTTCAAAGTAGACAAAAATGCTGGAGGGTCTTCCCCTTTCCATAGATCATCTTATATTTGCATATTAACAGTAATTCTGACTAATGGCTGCCATGCTGCTTTAATCCTGCATTAAGTCTGAGATTCATATATACATACCTTCTGCTTCCAGGATCACTGCCCATCATAGTAACTGGCAGTACCTAACACATTTAAACTGAGTTAAAGGTAGTAGTACTATCCATGAGTGAACAGGTTCAAGATGAAATCAGAAAAAGCTGCTGTAATGAGGTAGTCTGTGCAGAAATAAGTTTCAGTTGTTATCCCATAGGATTTTTTTATTGTGTTGAAATTAATGTTATCTTAAAGATTTCCCAATAATGAGACAGAAATCAGACACAGAAAAAAAATTTAAAAATAAATTATTCTACATTACAGCAACACTAATATTTGCTTTGTATGTCCTTTCTCATGCAAACCTAAGAAACTTCTAATATTTGTCTTATTATTATTTCATACATACTATAAAACATCTTGGACTGCAATATTAAGTGCATACATGTATTTCTTAGAAATAAAGATGCACTCATAACTATATTCATAGTAAAGTAAAGAAATAAGAGAAATCTCACCAAAAAAATGATTAAAATAATATAAAGCTAGTTCACACAAGTCTCCAGCTTGGAAAGAAGGCGTATCTTGGAACTACTGGGTACCATCAAATTGAATTTTCAAAACATGAACTGTTCAACCAAACCTTACTCTGGCTAAAGAACCAATTATTTTAGAGTTGTCTCCCCTTCATAAATGCACCTTAAAAAAAAAAACAGCAAAGAAAATAATCTTCAAATAAGTTTTCAGTAGTACTACACTAAGCAGTTTTTAAAAAGGGAGCCCACAAAAATTTTTCAAACCCACTAGGCTTTGGAATATGCCACAAATATCAGAAGACTGTCATAAGGCTGCAACTCTGGAACTAAAACTTTCTGTATTAACATATTCTTTTTTAAATGCAGAATAAATATCGCATTTTCTATACAATTAAATATTGCAATTTCTATACAATTATCTATAGACCACTCATCCCTGTGAAATGAAATTTGGAAATGTTTTTTTAACTGCCCCACAGTATGAATGAACTGGATATCCAATTATGATATGAGGACATGTGGAGATCACATGGGAGAGATTGTAGTTGAATACCTTCCCAATATTAACACCACATCAGGTAGGTAAGATAAGTATAAAGAGGAAGCAACATATGATTTAATTGTGGCACATTCTCAACATCATGACAGAGTCAAGTAGTTCTGACCAGTATATGCTCTTTTTCACACACTTTTCCATAAACATAGGAACAGAAGTTCATACCCTTATATCATGGAGGATAACTTTTCCTCCCACAGATCTTTCATTTGTTATTAAACAGTGCTTTTCTATTCATGGTAGAAATGCTTTTCCACTATTTGTAACTGTTGACTGCAGTCTGTCAGCCAGCAGAGCTGAAATGATAACATGCAATTTATGTAACCAGTCTCTTAGTACCAGTGAACAACAGTCAAACATACAGTCCAAGAGAAATCCACCACTTCATGAAACTGTTTTGGCACAGAGTATGAGTTAGTTAGCTATGGTTACAGTCATTAAAAAAAAAAACAAAACAACAACAACAACGACAAAAACCCCAACCTTCAAACCAAAGTGTATTTGCTTATAATTTCTGGGCAGGAAGAAGTAGCACATGTGGCAAGTGAAATACGAGTAACAAATTATTATTCCGCAGCTTTAAAGAATTAGGCCTTACTGAAAAAGAAACATGTACCAAAATAAATGTGCTTTCATACTGGCAATGTTCAAATATATCACTTGCACAAAGTAGAATCAAACTTTTCCAGCAATTTCTAACCTTCCCCATTTCATTTGTGAGCAAGGCAATCTGAGATGCTGCTGACATCTAGGAATTAAGTTCTGAATCTGTAACCCAAATAATGCCATGTATAGTTTTGAAGCTGCACCTATGTGTAGTGGCATAAAACATCTGCAAGATGTACAAACACTAATTTGCAGGGCTCAGTAATGCACAAAACTGTATTACATACACAGAGGTATCTTTAAAATACCACTCAAACAATCATCACAAGGGGAGACAAGACAACACTGCACCCTACAAAGGAGACAATCTGCTTAATGCAATTCTAATCCTAATCTGATTCCTTACCTGCTTCTCTCTACAGCCATAAATACTTTCTCTATTTCCTGTTAGTAGCCCCAATCTGAGCACCATTTTTCACCTGTTACTGATGCCTTCATCAATCTCTCCCTTCTACTGCAAGTACTACATTTCTAGTTACCTTGTCAGTGGAGCTGAGTGTTTTTTCTAGCCTACCCACCACCCTTTTGTTAAAAGCATTATTCCCTCCCTTGCTGTGCCTCATTTAAACATTCAAACTGACAGTCTATTAGGTGTTCTGGTGGCAGCTTCTTAAGAGATTGAGGCCTTTTGTGTGTCAGCCACCTGACACACAATCTACATGTAGCAGGGAGGTGACAAAGAATCTCTTTTAAAAATTAGAGAGAGCAAGAGAGAGATTTGCACAGAATAAGTGAAACTCTTCTGAAAACACAGCTCCTCTGGAAACGGGGTTGCTGGCGCTCTCAGGGTAAGGCAGCTGTTAGAATTGCCCACACAATCAGCATATCAGGCAGTTCAAGGGTTGGTGGATCTAAAGCAGATGTGGAGGAGTTTTAACTTTAATGGTCTCTCTTGTGTCTGAAGACATTAACATTGTGATGGGGGTTCCCTGTCATTTCCCTGTGCTGCTCATGCTGCTTCCCCAGATGGCAAAAAAGAGATCAGAAACATCACTGAAATTATCAAATACTGAAGGAGAAAGAAAGTGTTTGGATGCCATGACAAGGCCAGCAAACTGTATGTAAAGATCCTTATCGAGTAGCATGAAATTGATTATTAGTTTGATAATGTAGAACTCGGGCACCTTATTCACATTACCTACTTCTGCAGGTAACAGACAAAGAACAGATAGAGACTTTACTGAAGGAGTTTTTACTTCCTTATATTAACAGCACATAATGATACAAACAACAGTCAGAACAAGAATCATGACACCAACAACTCCATAAGACCTATTCTTGTTGATGGTAATAATTTCTTGACCTTCACAGATTTATGATCACTGCTATTATTACCTTTTAAGACCCTCCTACTATAACTGTTTATCTTTGTCCATATATTATAAAAAATTTGTCCTTCAGCCATTTCTATTAATAGCTCTGATCACCTAGATAAAGAAATTAAGAAACTCAATTAAATGTATTCTTTATCTAACTCAGATGTCTACTCACCCATCTACACAAAGTCCAGATGGTGGAAGTAATGGATGAAATTCATAGTTTCACTCCTATAACATGTCATGGAAGCCCACTTTTCCCTATACAGGAAGAAAGAGCACTGATTAATATTTTTTTTTTTTAAAGAAAAATCAAAAAAGACTGGGAGTCCCAAGCTCAGCCTACTTCAGTCTCAGAATACTATTGGAAAATTATGTGCTAATGATCCTATTTCAGAAATGTAAATGATATTTTGTAACTTGCACTGGAACTTACTTTAGCATTTACTGTTGCAGTATTTGTTATTATGAAGCAGATTCTTATAAAATAAATTATGGAGAAAAGTCTGTCATAGTCATTCAATACATAAAAAGAAAGAAATCATGCATTTGTTGTTGATCTTTACCTTCCCTGGATTCCGCCCCCACCCCCCTTCTTTTTTCCCCCTTTGTCTCCTCAGTGGGAATGAGGGATCACCAAGGGGTAGGGGACAGAAAAGCATTCTACTTTCTCCTCTTCCTCTCTGTTTGTCTTTCACCTACTACATTCTTTCCTCATACACTGAATGGCCATTTTTCTGTTAAAGGCATGTCTTTCCTATTGCTGAAAATTCATACTGAGAGATCTTCTCTTGTCTAAAATAAGTTATTCTGTCTTTTTTCTGGGCAACTGTAAGGTTCATTATCACAAATAAGTGTCTTCTATTTATCATCTTCACTGAATTTGCTGCCATTTCAGTGTAATTCTTATTTGGTTCTTAACAGAAATTCAGTCCCTTATTACTCTTATTTTTACATGGGCCCTTACTAGCCCCAAAATTCATCTCAATACTAGATTCTACAATGGATTTGCTTTTTCTACAACTTCTTAGTAAGTATCAAAGTCTCACATCAACATAAAACTGTGGATCATACTGTCAACTTAAATACTTGCAGTTAAGGATTTTCCAAAAGTGATTCAGAACTAATCAAGAGATTAAAATCAACACCAATATATTCCAGCTCCTTCATTTACCTGATCTCTCAAACCATTATTTTTAACTAATGTTTCTATGCATTTATACAAAAGTTGTTAATATCTGTGATTGAGAACTACTTTGTAAGAGCTTCTTACCAGCCCACAGCCCAAGTTTTAATTTCACTGGTTAAATATCCCATTCATCTTGCCTCTCTATTAGATTCTCTGCCATTTTGAGCACCATGTCTTACATCTCCAACCAAAGCATATCCAAAAAAACCTGCTGAATTCATCCAGTTTTTCCACAGATACATCAAAAAGCACTAAGTGGATCTCTCCTTAATTCTGCACTACTGGCAAATGAAGGGATATTGCACTCTCAGGAAACACTCCACTTTTTGAACTATGAGCCACAGTTGTGCTATCTTAATAATTTTAATAGGCACTCTAATTTCATTCAATCCAGTCTTTTTCTTGAAATACTTCCCTTTCTTAAGGCTTTTAATAACCACTCATATATTTTAATACCCCTACTTTCTGCTGAGCTAGCAATTTGTTATTCTCACATGGACTGGGTGAAAATAATGAAAAATAATCTACTACAAGATAAAAGTAATTGTGTAAGAGGCATTAAATAAGATATTAAAGGATTATTATTCAACCCCTTCTATGGCTCTATACTTTATTACAATTTAGTCTGTTTCAGAAAAGAAGAATCAGTGCTTTCAAGAAACAATAGTCAAGAAACAGACTGCAAAACCTGTTTTAAATAAATTTGTGGGTTTTATCTACCTTTTCTTAGATTCATTCATTCCAATAATTTAATTTTAAGTAATCACTGAAAGCATTACACAGTTTCTTGTCTTTAAATCTGTAAGAATCCATGTGAGGGCTTTAAAAACTTTAAATCAATTGCTCTGTTGAAAAAAGGGATTGTATCACTGATTGTTTTATAAATCAAAAACCAGTACTTAAATCCCAGTATACTGCACATTTCATCAAAAAAGTCAACACTGTACACTCTTGAGCCAGAAAGTCACTGTATTAACGGCTCCAGCCATTACTGAAAATTCTGAGATCAGTAGTCAACAGACAACTTAAAATGGGACAGTCTGATTCTAAAGACTTCCAGTAAAACTGAATTATTCCAAAAAGCCTTGAATTATTTTCCAGACAGTTATGCTACTAGAAGCAGGACTAAAGCTCTTTCCATAGCCAAAAGCCAAGACTTTTATTATGCAACACTGTAGTTATCTATAATGTGTATCATGCTGAGCCATTCATCCAAGAATATCCTTTGCCTCCCTTAGGGTGAGAGGTAATTTAATCTCAGTACTAGCTCATTTCTCCCAAGACTGCCAGTCCTGTGAGAAATTACAAGATTAGCTTTATGAAGAAAACAAATGTGCATTAGGCAGAGGAATTTAACCCCACCTTCACCCTAAGGCTGATATACAACACTAAAGAACAGAGATTTTCTCCTAACCTATTGCAGTTTGATAAGGTGAAGTATCTTATTTGCTATTAAAAGGTAAAATATAAGTATTCTAGCTTCAGCAGTGGAGGCTTAAATACCTTATTGACAATCTTTTATTCCCTTAATAGTGTATTTCATTGTAATGGCCAAAATCATTACGCAGGAATACACTCTGGCAGTCAACTTGTGCAATTCAATATCCTTCACTACCAATGTGTTATTTCCAATCTTGTCTAATACTGCATCTCTCTCTAAATCCTCTTTTGAGAACATAATTGTTCCTTCATTCAGTGGGAACAAATCAGTCTCATACACAAAAGCCTTAGTACAGATACACATCATTGTACAGTTAGAACTTCAAAATGCTTTTAAAAGAAACGCATGCAACACGGGACAGTATTTTCACAGTGCTGAAAGAGAGCTAACAATGCAAGTCAGACATTAACAGGTTTGTGCCATTGTGCGCTATCATTAATATACAGTACCGAATAAGCTAAATCTACCTGGCATTGTTCAGTCGGTTTTTGTACTTAGCTATAGTCACTAGCATGATTGCTAACAAATGCTCAGCTATGACTACAGAACAAGGAAATATTGTTGACTGGGCATGGTACTCTAGATTAAAGTCTTTTCTTTACAGGATTGAATAAATCTCTCTATGTACTGTGAAGCATCAGGCTGAATCACGCATAAAGTGTCAGAGCCCTCGTTCCTAGTATTAATTTGAGGGGAGACTGAAGTAACAGTTTTGGATCTCTACAGATATAGGGGAAAAAAATGACTTAGACTTAGCTGAAGTGTTTTTCTAACCCCAGGGGCTTCAGGGGTGAACAAGTATAGAATTCTTACCCGTGTCTACTTCAGACTTTGGTATTTTTATTCCATTTTGTATGAGCTGAGCAGCCTTTGGCTCCAACATGAAAGAATACTTCAATATGGCAAACTAGCGTTGAATTCGGGTGAACAAGATGATCAAAATGAATGAGTGAAATCAGAGATACAGATCTATTCTCTGTTTGTTCAAGCTAAATGCAACTCAGTCTCAACTCACTTGATGAGATTTGTTCAAGGAGTGATTACATCCCAGCTAATCAGAAATAACAAACACAATATACTAAATTTAAATCATCATTCTAACTAGGTCAGCAGAGAACAGGTGAGCAGCCTAAATACCACAGAAATTATCACATGAAACAATGTTAGGAAAATGATAAGGAGTTTAGAAGTCAGAGGGTATCTTTTCTGCATATAAATAAACAAAAGATCAAAAGCCTGACCTGTGATTTTCTGATTCACAACATTATTCAACACTTGGAATTTGATCTTATGCTAGTTGAATACGAAATGGACTTTTCTGACATTTTTCATAAACCGTAATTCTTGTCATTTCAGAAAGACTGAAGTTACCTGAATTTTTATTTTTCTCCTGTTAATGGTTTCTATCCTATTGGCAAAGAACACTCATGGATTATTTGGCCCTACAGAAAACCTCAAGAAAACCATGCAGATTTCTGATGGAAAGCAATCTGCATTGAGACAGAAGTTCAAAACCTGTGATACATTTTCACAAAATTGTTTTACTTTAATCAATCGATGCTTGTTAATAAAAGCATGTTTTGTTCCAAAATTCCAAATCAGAAACGGACTGAGCATTTGCCATACTCCTTTTATATATAAAATGTTGCATGCTTTACAACAGAAAACTGCCTTATAATAAACTCTTCAAAATTTGTCTACGATTACCATGGAATCTAAAGTTCCACTTTGATAATATACAATTTTCCATAAAACTTACCATAAAAAAACACTAGTGCTCACAAAGGAACAGATTCACATCTCAGTTTTCTCCTTATGTTTTCTTTCTTGTCTTCCAAGCCCTCTGATGTTTCTTTTAGTTAGTTTGCCAGAAAAGCAACTTTCTGCTTGCTATTAGTCAGCACCCAAAAATACTCTACAAATTGGTAATTCAAAATCTTCAACACAGATTTGTATTGTCAACATACCTTCCAAAAGCTAAGGCATGATGGGAATAAATGCACTAGACATCATAATCATCTTCATGAATAGAGGATACTCACAGTTTTACACATGTCCTAAGTCCCTTTACATTCTTCTCAGCGTGCCAGGTGGCCTCACAAGTACCATGCGTAGACAGTGACAGAAACTGTCAATATAATGGGGCGGGGGGGGGGGGGAGGAAAAAAAATCTCTTTATTTCCTTTGACTTCTAAACTCCAGTGTGTAATTTTAGTTCCCTGTAGAAAACCTTTAGCATCAAGAATTATTGTATTGTCACCAATAATTATTGCCACTGATAATTATGGTTAAAGAGGCAGAAAATCTACAGAGCGCCATGAGTTCACCATGCAAATCTCTAGGCAGATGATATTTTAAGGCATAGGAAAAGCAGGTTCCCCCTAATTTGGCGGTGCTGTCACTGTTGTCACATTCTGACACACACTATGCCAGCTTGGTGATAACAGTTAAATGAGGCAAGTATACTTTCAAAACAAGACACATCAGCTTTAGAGAGAGAGCACAGAACAAAGGGAATCTGTGCAGTAGTCACAAGGAGTTGTTTTAAAGCACAAAGAGTGTTCTACATTAATAATATATCTTTCTACGTTGCACCAGTCATCTTATATTCAGTCTTGTATGTCTCAAACATGAGCTGCTTGCCACATCAGCCTAGTAGTTGGCAACCTTCTTATACACATCAAACCTGACACTGAAAACTCCCTATTTACATCCATCCTCCCAGTCCTGCTTCTTCCTGGCTTTCCTTTTCTTGCAGTGCTGAAATCTGGACAACATTCCTTTCCTCTTTCTCTTTTTATGGTTCAATTACTGAAGCACACTCTAATGCCTCTTACCCAACTTATTTACCTCTGATCATCTCGATAACCATTATGCATCCTACATTGTTCCTCCACTCTGCCCAAATTCCATAGCTCAGTTACCACTTATCATTATCACCATGTTTCATGCCTGCTGACATCTTCCAGTGGTGCAATATTGGAATTGATATTCAAGGTTAACTGGGGTTACAGAGAAACTATGAAACATCTGACCAGAAGAACATTAGAACTGATATATGGAATTAAAGTATTTCTTCAGTTTGCTTGGTCAGTTCAGAATTTATCACCATCTTAAGATTCTACACTTCTAAAATCAGTAGCTTCCTGTGGGGGTTTGGTGGTGAAAAGCTGACCTGATAACTACATGGTTTCTTACATATTCTTGATGGAACAGAAATCTGGCATGTTCCATTTCTTCAATTATCGGCCAAATAAAAACTAATCAAAACTCCTGAATAATACAAAAAAACCCCTCAAGCAAACAAAGAAAAAACCCCAAACCAACTGTATTGGGTCTGGCTGAGATAGAGTTAATTCTCCCCATAGCAGCCCTCGTAGTGCTGTGCTCTGCATCAGTAGCTAGAAAGGAGTTGATAACACACGAGTGTTTTGGCTACTGCTGAGCAGTGCTGGCACAGCATCAAGGCTGTCTCTCCAACATTTTTGCCCCCCCTCAATGGCAGGCTGGGGCTGGGCAAGATCTTGGGAGGGGACATAACCAGGACAGCTGACCTAAACTAACCAAACAGATATTCCATACCATATGACATCAGCTCAGATATCAAAACTAAGTAAAGGGAGATGGAAGGGGAGCATTTTTTGTCTTCAGGAGCAACCACTATGCATACTGAAGCCCTTCTTCCCAGGAGGACAAACTTTGGCCTCTTCAAGGCACTGGTTGAGAGAGTCCCTTGGGAGATGGTCCTGAAGGGCAAAGGGGTCCAGGAGGGATGGATATTCTTTAAGAAAGAAATCTTAATGGCTCAGGACCAGGCTATTCCCATGTGCCGCAAGTCAAACCGCCGAGGAAAATGACCAGCCTGGCTGAACAGGGAGCTTTTGCTAGGAGTCAGGAAAAAAAGGAGAGTTTATCATCTCTGGAGGAAAGGGCGGGCAACTTGGGAGGAGTACAGGGATCTTGTTAGATCATACAGAGAGAAAATTAGAAAGGCGAAAGCTCAGCTAGAACTAAATCTGGCCACTATCGTAAGGGACAACAAAAAATGTTTTTACAAATATGTTAACAGTAAAAAGAATCCCAAGAAGAATATCTATCCTTTAATGGATACAGAAGGGAACATAGCCACCAGAGATGAGGAAAAGGCCGAGGTACTTAATGCCTTCTTTGCCTCAGTCTTTAATAGGGAGACCAGTTATCCTCAGGGTACTCCACCCCCTGAGGTGGAAGGTAAGGATGAAGAGCAGAATATACCCCCCCCAATCCAGGAGGAATTAGTTAGGGACCTGCTACGCCATCTGGACACTCACAAATCTATGGGACCCGATGGGATCCATCCAAGAGTACTGAGGGAACTGGCAGAGGTCCTTGCCAAGCCACTCTCTGTCATCTATCAGCGTTCCTGGTCAACAGGGGAGGTCCCAGAGGACTGGAGGCTTGCGAATGTGACTCCCATTTATAAGAAGGGTCGGAGGGAGGATCTGGGGAACGACAGGCCTGTCAGCCTGACCTCAGTCCTGGGGAAGATTATGGAACAGTTTGTCTTGAGAGCACTTACATGGCAAGTCCGGGACAAGCAGGGGATCAGGCCCAGTCAGCATGGGTTTATGAAAGGCAGGTCCTGCTTGACCAACCTGATCTCCTTCTATGACCAGGTGACCCGCCTAGTGGATGAGGGAAAGGCTGTGGATGCTATCTTCCTTGAATTCAGCAAGGCCTTTGACACTGTCTCTCATGGCATACTCCTTGAGAAGCTGGCGTCTCATGGCTGGGACAAGTGTACTCTTCGCTGGGTGAAAAACTGGCTGGATGGCCGAGCCCAGAGGGTTGTGGTGAATGGGGTGAAATCCAGTTGGCAGCGGGTCACAAGTGGTGTTCCTCAGGACTCATTGTTGGGCCCCGTTCTGTTTAATATCTTTACCGATGATTTGGATGAGGGGATTGAGTGCACCCTCAGCAAGTTTGCAGACAACACCAAGTTGGGAGGCAGGGTCAATCTGCTTGAGGGTAGGGAGGCTCTACAGAGAGATCTGGACAGGCTGGATCGATGGGCTGAGGCCAATCGCATGAAGTTCAACAAGGCCGAGTGCCGGGTCCTGCACTTGGGTCACAACAACCCCATGCAGCACTACAAGCTTGAGGAAGAGTGGCTGGAAAGCTGCCCGGCAGAAAAAGACCTGGGCGTGCTGGTTGACAGCAGGCTGAATATGAGCCAGCAGTGTGCCCAGGTGGCCAAGAAGGCCAATCGCATCCTAGCCTGTATCAGGAACAGTGTGGCCAGCAGGAACAGGGAGGTGGTTGTCCCCCTGTACTCGGCACTGGTGAGGCCGCACCTCGAGTACCATGTTCAGTTTTGGGCCCCTCACTACAAGACAGACACTGAGTTGCTGGAGTGTGTTCAGAGAAGGGCAACCAAGCTGGCGAGGGGCCTGGAGCACAAGTCTTATGAGAAGTGACTGAGGGAGCTGGGGCTGTTTAGTCTGGAGAAGAGGAGGCTGAGGGGAGACCTTTTAGCTCTCTACAACTACCTGAAGGGGGGTTGTAGTGAGGTGGGTGCTGGTCTCTTCTGTCAGGTGGCTGGAGATAGGACGAGAGGAAATGGCCTCAAGTTGCGGCAAGGGAGATTTAGGTTAGATATTAGGAAAAATTTCTTTACTGAGAGGGTTGTCAGACATTGGACTAGGCTGCCCAGGGAAGTGGTTAAGTCACCATCCCTGGAGGTATTCAAAAAGTGAGTAGATGGGGTACTCCAGAACATGGTTTAATGGGCATGGATGATGGTTGGACTCGATCTTGAAGGTCTTTTCCAACCTAAATGATTCTATGATTCTATGAAGTGGCTAGACATCACCTGCTGATGGGAAGTAGAGAATAACATCATTTGTTTTTTCTTTGCTTTCACGCATGACCTTTGCTTTCACTTTATTAAACTGTCTTTATCTTGACCCACGAGCCTTTTGTTATATTTTCTCCTCCCTGTCCAGCTGAGGAGGGGGAGCGATAGAGCGGCTTTGGTAGGCACCTGGCGCCCAGCCAAGGTCAACCCACCACACCAACAAAACCAAAACCAAAAAAGCCCCACAGGAAAGTATTTATTCCACAACTTCAGCCCATCTTAGAAAGTAAGATATCCCCTTTTACATGAACTCTGCATTGGTACCGGATGCAAGCTACTCAGGGATCAAATGACCAGGGTTGACACTACAACTATGAAATGATGGTGGTCTCATTCTCTCTGGAATTTGGAAGCAAGATAGAATTAAGAAGAAAGTATGGCAATTACCTGGCTCCCTTCTCAAAACAGTCTTGTTTGGACATGACTTGTTCTACTTTAATTTTTACCATTTTTAACCATCCTTTCCTTAGGTTTATATAAAACATTACCCAGTTGTGAGATTAACCATGGGAATGTGCTGAATTCACGTTTAAAACACCTGAAAACACATTTGACTTTGCATAAAGCTGAGCTCTTACTGACATTTTTTTATCTGCTTTTGTCATGACAAAACTTACTAAAACAATCTAAAATAACACTTTAGAAGAATAAAGAATTGAACAACCCTTTTGCAAACCCCTCATTAATTTGTAATTAAATCCACACAGCATACCAGCTGTAATTTAGTTATGCTTTCCTATGTGTTCTTGCAGGTGAAATAAACAGATTATCTACATATCTTTAGAGATTGTGTGCTTCCAGTTTCTTCTGTCCCAAAACAGTCATTCCCTTCTCTGCCAATGGAGAATTGTATCTGATACTTTTCATTTTCCATATGAGTCTATGTGCAGAAAACTAAATTTTGAGGAAGTGTAATCTTTCTTCATTAGTGGGAAGTGAAAGATTGTATCCATGAATCTCTCACTCTTCTCACAAATGCTGATTGCACAGTAGGGGCTAATAACGAAATAATTAAACACACAAACAATCATTAAGCTAATACCTAGTGTTGCAGCCATTCTTTCCCTACGACTACTGTATTTCCAAGAGAGTAGTCGTGAATCTTTCCTGTAAAAGCAGAGCAGTAACTTGTGTGGGGCTACATGTTCATGCTCTTTTATGCCTTTTGGTATGACTACATATGGTGTAATAATATTTTTATAGAAATAGATTTGGGTTTGTTTTCTTTTTTTTCTCCTCAGACTGTTAAGAAACAAAGAACAGCGCTACCTAAATGTACTGTGGGTTTTCTGTGAAGGCTTAAGTCCAGACACTTAACACCGAGTCTGCCATTTGTCTGGTGCTAAAGCTACAGTGTAATCTGCTGTCACAATCTCAAAAAGTGAGAATTATAGAAATCTAAACATCAGAAACACTGAATTCCTGGGTCTGCAGCGATACTTTCTAAAGCTACAGGCAACAGCATAATGAAACCACATGGAGGGAAAATGGAGTCAGCAGAGTTCATGATAAAAAAAAAAAAAAAAAGCAAGCAAAATTTTCACAGGAAGATCAGACATTAGTCTACCTCACCCAAAAATGAGATGAATTCTTTATCATTTAGATCCTTTACCTCAAGTTGTAACTCAGCCCTGTAATAGGTATGCTCTAGTCAAACCACTGAGCTAGCCAGAAGTACCAACGGGTAAAGTCTGTCTGTATGGCTGTGGAGATTGTTGGCCTAGATTTAAGACCATTGCTACATTAACAGAGGCCCGATCTACTGTCTCTTTTATTTTGATTTAAATTAACATGCAATAGTTGGCAATGCACACAAACCACAGTAGTTTACAGAAGTGCTATCTAATTCAAAAATACCAATAATACTGAGAGCTATGTGTGGCTCTATCTTTACTTCTCATTACTACACTTAAAACCCATAATACAGATGCTATCAGGGACAACGTACTGCACGTATACAATGAAAGTTAAGGATGGAGATAGAGCTCCAGTGCTACATAGCTTTGCCTCAATCAGTTTAAGTTAGATACTTAATACACAATATCGGAAAAGATTATATGTTTAGTAATAACCCCCAACTTTCATTAAGGGGATTATTGTATTTTCTATCTCTGCATCTACTGCTTGATTTGGCAAGGGAAATAAAATGAGCTTTATGAGAGGATTGCCTCTCTTTAGTTGCACAGGTAATTAAGTATGAAAGGAAAAAAAGTATAAGAATTTTTAAGTTATTTTAAACAAATTTTCCTGATTTGCTACCATCAGCTCTCACTAGAGAGTGACATTTTGGCATACCAGAAAGAAACAGCAGACAAAGAAACACATAGAAACAGAGTTCTTTGTTGTTAGTTTAACAGCTTGAAAATGAGAGGGTGATCCCATACAGCAGCTATACACAGCATCTCACCTTTCTAGAACTCCTCGATATCCTACAGGTTTGAGGCTGTTGGAAGATATGCGATTCTATGGACATCACAAGAAATCTTTTCTTATGAGACTCTTCACTGAATGGCAGCACTCATACTACAAGTGCCACTTTGCAGGCGTGAGGATTGCTGGAGAACACTTATATGAGCATCTCTTAACCTCCAAGAGGTTATCGAAACCAGAGAGCACATTAGAGGGAAGTTCTGGAGCAGACAAGATTTCATTGAGAAGTTCCTGCCCAAAAGAGGAGGAAAGACTTTTAAACTGGCTTTATTTTAGTTTTCTTATTTCCTAAAGAAAAAAAAAGAAAGAAAATAAACAGCAGAAACGTGTCTGTAGACAAGTAGGAGACACGCTAAAGTTACACTGTTTTTTAAATGCAAACAAAAATACAGGAGCTACAGGGAAATACATCTAAACTCTCTCTGTAAATGGACAGTGAAGCTTTCATATGACTTGAATTATTACTTCCTTTGTGCAAAATCTCCCTCACTCCTGGGACAATCACTATTATTTTAAACACAGCAGCACGGCCAGAGTTTCTGAAAATCTCTTAAAGAACAAAGGAAAACACAGAATTGGGAAACTCTTATTTGGAGAGCATTCTCTTAAGAGTAGTAACTTATCTTTACATAGCAACAGAAATACTGAATAATCACAAAAGATATTAAACAAGTTCCTGTTAACTCCTGAATGCAGTGTGGATCAGATTCACTCCTGCTAGCACAGGGGTGTGCAAAAAGTACCTACAAGAGGGAATTCGTCACAGTGAAAAATAATACTGCCATGTGCACTCCCTCAGGGCTTCAGCTTTCATTTGATGCCGGAGGCTCCATCACAGTCTTGCTGGCAGAGGGTGTCTTGTGGAGGTGATGAATCAATATATTTTCCAGCTTCCCAGGCTATACTCTGTCTCCAGCCCCCAGATGGATGTATCTCCAGGTCCTGCCAGCTGCTGCTGACTGCTGTGTCCACTGCCAGCTGAGACTACACCCTCCAGCACCTCTCCTACTTTCTTCATCCAGCTGGTGCTTCCTATCCTACATTTCCCTACACTGCCTAACTCTACAGCAGAGGTGACATTAACAGATTACACACGAGACTCATCCAGTGCTTCTCCAGAGACTGCAACCCATAATTCAACAGCCCTTGATTTAAACCAAGAGCAACACACGAGTCAGAATCATAGCCTAACTCATGTGCTCTGTATAATAAATAGACCAAGCACAAGGCTAGTAGCCAGCAACTCATAAATTTGAGTACCACCTCTGATGCCTTGGAATTTACGGAAGTTTTGGATGCATTTGCCCCATGCAAGTTGCAAAGCTATGTTTAGAACACAAATAATTTCATTTGTTGCATTATGTTAGACATATAAATCCCTATTTCTCTGTAATGTGTCATAACTACAGGGAGCCACACAACAGGCAAGGTCCATTAGGACCAGTGAGTATTAGAATTTTTCAAACAACTTTTAATGAAAATCCCAATGTAACAGTCCTTGCTTTACAATCCCTTCCTCAGTTTCCCTGTCTGTAAGATAAGGTAGTGTATGGATACTAAATGAAACTTTTAGTACTACTGCATTTCATTATTATTCAATGAATATTTTTTGGTGGTTTGAGATTTTTTTTGTTTGGCTCTTGGGGGGGGGGGGCTAGTTTTTAAATAGAGAATCTTTTCTGCAGGTAAAGGTTAGTATTACTGGTTAGATTTAACTGCAGCTTTAGACATTTTACCTTGGATCTCTACATTTACACATGTCTTTTCCACCTGTGCTCACTCAACTAAGTGGACTGATTCAAGAAACTGTAGGGGGTTGCCAGTCCTTGGCTAGTTTGTGGAACCAGCTCACATACCCACTGAATATTGTGTGGGCATGCAAATCAAATAGCATTATTTCACATTTGTATTGTACTCACTTTAGTAAACCCTGAACACCACGCAGTCTTCCCCCTTAAGCCACAACTCCATTTTCATATTAAAGTTAACACCTCAAAAATAGTGTTCTAATTCAGTATGAACACTTCATAATTACATTTTTCTAAAAAGCTGTAATAAACTTTATTTAAGTGCTTCCCATTTTATTGCCAACCCCAAACATTGTTCATTTGCAAGCACAAAGTGTCCTCTTGACACGATAATGAAAGTGCATTCATACATGTCAGCTGGAGCAATTATGTACTTCAGATTTATATGCAACAAGTATTATTCAGTCTTTCTGCTGACATTTTCAAACAAGACATGCATATTAAAATTAACACCTGAAGTGTGAACATAGTTCACTTTAACTGCAGATTTCCCAAATTTCTTAGAAATTTGGACAACAAGAGAGTAATCAAAATCTTTTTATAAAGAGGCCATCTGATTCCATACCATATTCAGACAGATTTGCTCTTGTTCAATTACCTGTCCAGTACCTAATACAGGAAGAAACAAAGAAAGAGTCAGAAAAGAGCCCTGGGCCGGTATTAAGGTATACCACTGTCTCTAGTGGTCTCACAGCATATTAGGCAAACTGTGAATTTCTGTTCCTTTTACTTGAGCAATCTCCATTTACTGAACCACTTAGCCTTGTCTTCAGCAAAACTCATTGCCTGGGCTTGCAGCCCCACCAATGCAGGCTTGAATGGGAACTGCTAGATGTCTCTGGAAAGGCAGATTGCATCCTACTGCTTGCAGCACAGTTTGCTGGAATAATGCTGATTTATTGGGGGGGGAGATTACTTTGAAACTGGATTTTAAAGGACACTTCTTTTCCCGACACCCTGAGTCATCTCAAATGTATTTCACCCTCAGAAGAGTTGCAGAAGAAAACTTGGATGATTTGTTTCCTTTTATTTTAATTAGCTTTTAATTTTTGTCTTTCTTCCAATGCTTCCTACCCTCAAGAAAGAAACCAAAATTAATGGAAAACCACTACTTCATTGAAGAGATAAAAACCTCACCTAACCTTCTAGAAGGTAAAACCTAACAAATACAGCCTCAGCCAGGCTGCTTCGGATGGAACTCACAGTTGCAGCATCAGTTGCCCCAGGGCCCTACTTGACATGTGACTAATGGTACCTTTGATTTCCTGTTTTACAGATCTGTTATGAGGATCACCCATCATCTACAAAGCACTCTGAGAACCTGTAGGGAGATACATAAGAAAATTGCCAGTCTTCTGTTCAGAGCACGTGGAAGGACAGATTAGGGTATGCTTGCTACCAAAAATGCATTCTTGCAGGACAGAATCTAACAGCAGACAGTAGAACTTAGAACTGCTTATCTTAGCTTCATCTTGCCCATCCTCTAGACCCAAACAAAACAAAGTAACCTAACAAATCTCAGTGTCTTGCTTAAAATATCCAGCATAATTAGATTGTGAAACCACACCACTGTGAAGCAAGAACTGGTTTATCTTCCTTTCAAGGAACAAAGAAACAGGGATTCTCTTTGTAACAGATCATGAGAACTAACAAACTCAACCATTAACCGTTACAGACCTGCAATAGTACACAGGTCTTCAAGAAGCTTATAATAAGACCCAACTTTTTTGGTACAGGGTCAGTAAAATATCTTACTGATGTAGCAGTTAAGGCTCAAAAGCATTAAAAGAAACAAAAAAACCCAAAACCTAAAATAATTTATACAGAACTGTGTTACTGCAAGAACAGCTGGTTGAGTGATAACAATGGAAGAAATCTCAGGTGAGAAAGATAATAAGCCAGATCCTAAAGTTATTACTCTGGTAAATCTACTTATATACCAATGAAAGCATAATGCATATTCAAGCAGCAGGCTCAGTCATAAAATATAGCCCTGTTCTGCCACCCAGTTAGACCTGCTCCTGACATTTCTTCCACTGAAGCAATCCCACACACATGCAGCAGAACACTTCCAGAACCCCACCAGTTTGGTACATTTAGGACACAACACAAGATCAAGTTGGTGTCCCCTCCCAGGAAACAAAACAGCCCGGAGAAAGCTGCTGCTCCTAGATCAATTCATGCAGCACAGCCCTGCTGCCCTCTTGTTCCTGAGGTAACTTGGGAGCAGACAGAAAGCAAATACCAAGGTCCAAGTCAAAGATATGCAGTGGAGCACAGCAAAGCACCTGGTTTCCAGCCTGACTCTACCAATTCCTCCTCACTGATTACTTTTAGGATTCATCCTTAGGTTAGTGTGCTGCAAAGCAGTCTCTCAGCTGGACTGAAGGAGTTCTAAGTCTTACCTTTGCAAAAAATTCCTTCTCAAAGAATTTTTTATTGATTTTTTTTTTTTAGGCAGCAGGCTTTAGTCCTAACATAACTCTGCTTCAGTTCCAACCACTCATTCTTAGTGCTGAGTTATGACCCTTAGCTGGAATAATTTTAACTCTTTTTTTTCTATTTTAAACTATGTTTCCATTCTCACTGGAAGCAAGCTTTGAAAATTGCAATTAGGATTGCAGGTGGAAAATAAAAAAAAACAAAACCAAAAACACTTAAAATTTAATGCTTAATTTCCTCTGTGGGAACTCCAGAAGCACAAGTAATGGTTCACTGGAAACAAGTCATTAAGCTGAACATCTAAGGACAGAAATAATATACAAAGCTCCTGACTTCTTACGAGGTCATTTACAACAAGATTTGGGTTTGGAACAATTTATAGACTCTTTAGTGTTGTCTGCAATTACTTTCTTTGTCAAAATCATTGTGAGAAGGAAGATAGTGAGAAAAAAGTTGCATTACATGCACATACATGACTACCCTGCATAAAATAATTATGTACGTGTCAGGGAATTGACTTTATCTTTCTGATTCTATAACATCCTAATTTTTTCAAGTATAACTGGGAGGAAAAAAGTGATTGAGAGTGCAAATCAGAGGGATATGAAAAAAAGTCTTTAATTTTGCTATATAGATCTTACACATCTGTGGGTTGGACATTATCTATGAAATTAGACCTAACCAATAGAACCAGTTTGATAGGCGTCACACAAGGCACAACAGAGACGTGTCATTTATTTCCAGTGTGTCCTACTTGAAGAAAGGAGCTCTACTTATCTTGAGGAAAATGAAGAACAGTTGCATGGATATATCTAGAATCATTAGCGCTTATTAGCAAACTACTGCCTCAGGTTTGGGTTTGGGGAAAGTGTACAGCTCATGGGAATTTAAAAAAAATCCAACAGCTTCAACATGTGAAAGTCTTTATTTGTATTTAATTTGAAAAATAATAAAAACCATTATTATATTAGCAATAGTAACAAATAGAAAATTATATGGAATTAAGCTACTTTGCCAGAAATTGGCCAAGTCTAAAATAGATAACTACATTCACTCAAAGTTACTGATGTAATACTGCAGAACATGACTAAATTGAAGTATTAATGGTCTCAACTACAGGGCCATTGGGTACCTGCTCTTTACATTGAGTAGGAAATGCAAAGGTCTTTGCCCATCTGCAAAGCAGATCACTCATATCCATTGGCAGTGATTTCTGTTTTCTTCGTACACTACACATTGGTGAATAGCGAAGTGCACCTCTTGCAACGGATACGTGAAGAAATAACAGCTCCCTAAGTGTATTTGTTTACATTTGCTGCAGATGATCTGTAGGTTTGCTATGACACTAACCATATCTCACTACCACTCTAACAACTCTCAGCTGTCAGCCAGAATAATTTTTTTCCAGTTGTTAGATGCACACTCAGATCTGACTTATCCACTGCATCATCAGTATACTCCACGGGAAAAAAAGATTTTAATGGAGTTTTCCAAAAGAAGACAAGAAGCAAGTCCCAAAAGAAATGAAAGCTCAGCCTTCATGTGTTTTTTTGATTTCCACTTTTGAGTAAATATTTGTACCACCACAGACTGGCATGTCTAAGCACCAAACTCTCCTGTTTACCAATAGGTCAGCTCTATGTACACAGAGCCACAATGCAAGGTGCCCCAGGCTGTCTTTGAAGTGACTTTAACCTGATATAGAGATGACATGCATAGAAAAGAGAAAGAGTTTTATCTCTTTGAGAGCTCCGTGCTTGAATTCTATTTAAAAAAAACAACAAAAAACCCCACACAAACTAGCAACACAAGATAGCCTGACAGCAGTGCCAAATGATACTGACCTATATATAATAGGTTTGTGATTGGAAGCATTTTTCACCATGGACATAGAATTGTCCTTAATTTTGTGATTTTCACTATGCTAGAGATTCCTGACAGTATTATCTTTTCAATTAAGATTGTTGTTTTTTCAAACATATTTCTTCCCTGGCCAACTTACCTGTAGAGGTACAGTCAGTCTAGTAGGAAGTCTTAAGTTTTTGCCAATACATTCTTATTTCATTTGGAAAACTAAAATTAAAAGCATGCTGATAGAAAAAAAAATTATCTGCAGGCTTAAAAGAACTATATTAGATACCCTAATCAAAGTATAACAGCAAACCTGAGAAGAGTTGGTTTTCTCCCATACAAACACTTTACAGGATCTAGCAAGTCACTAGCTTTATATAATACGTGAGACTGTGCACTTCAAAGCACATTAGAACCTAAAATTATTGTTTAGAAAATAACTCAAGATGCCCTAGACATAAATTCATGCTCATGCACTATGCAGCACAGGTCCAGTGAAACTTGTGAATCTAGGACACGACAGAGCTACCATGCACATGCAGCATAGGTAAACCACAGGGTTAGCTCACTTCACAACAGTAAGAGCTTTGCTGTGTGTTACTTGCACCAAAGCAGATGGCAGGTCTGTAGGGTGTGCTCAGAGCCGACTAGCTACTGTCCATGAACCATAGAAGGCATTTGAGCAGAAACTAGACAACACCAAGATTTCCAGACTTCCCCTAACACACAGCCACAGAAAAACAGCATGCACCATGCTGCAAGATTGTCAGAAATCCTGGTCAAATATTGTCAAACTGAAAATCCGATGCTAGCAGAATTTCTCACATCAAAAAAGACGACACGTCCTGGAAAACCAGCAGTACAGTAGCCTTGGCCAAAGCAGTCCAGGCCTGTTTGCCAGAACTAACTAATAAAGGCAACATGAAACAATTGAAAACGTAGGACGAATAATCCAAAATGAAAATACTGCATGCAATTCTGCCACCAACTTAATAAAAGCCCATGACACAATTACAGTATGATCATATCGTAATCGAGCACCATCATACCCTGTTATCATGCAACAATCTAAAGATGGGAAATGCAGATGAGCTAAAGCAGAGACTTTCCTTCCTCCAGGAGGCCAAGTTGTAATGGACCATGCACAATAAAACTAGAATGTAATCTAAACATCCACGGAGTCATTCAGATCATCAGCAAAAGCTTCAGAGCTCTCCACTGAGATAGAACAAGATAATTATTTTGTTATGCAGAATAATTCCCATATAAGTGTCATCTGTCCGTTAAATTAAGGATGATTTGAACTAACGCTGTGATTTGAAGTAGAAGACAGAATACAAGGAACTGATACTTAACAACAATTGCATTAATACAATTTAATTGTATTAATAATGTGAAAGGTTAGAAAGCTTTTCAGTCCCACATTCAGAAGTGACCAAACATCTACATCTCTCTTAACATTTTTATCATCCCTATTTCATTCCAGTATAATTTCTTTACATTCCATCAAATGGCATGAAAAGCAGATGAAAGCAGACAGACCTTTCCAGTAATCTTCTAAGCAACAGGGTTTTTTAAGATGATTTGTCCCTGAAGAAATCCTTAGCTTTTCTTTCCCCTACCCCCTTTATCAAAATCCTTTATGCTCAGCTCAGTAAAAGGCAAAGGATCACTGATCAGAGCAAAACTGCTGTAGTTGCATGGAAGATACTGATGGTAAAATACGGTTCACTTGTTGAAGTATATTGAGATGGGACAGCAGGAAATGAGAAACATTCCACCTATCTGTTTCTTGAATCACTTGGCTCTTCACAAAGCTTTCGTCATGACTTCTTTATTATGTTGTTCTTTTTGCCTTTGTATTCCCCAGTGAAGAGACATTTCTAGGTTCATTCCAGTAACGTCAAAATAATTGAATCAAAACCAAGAACAAAGTATTACAAGAGCTGTGTCTTGATGAATTTATTATTAGAGTAATTGCTAAGAGTTCTTAAATTTCCCAATAGACCCCTCAAGTTCAAAAACCAAGCAGAAGGCATATAGAAAAACACACAATAATATTAATACTGTCATCACCTTTCCCAAGCGCTCAACCTTATCTTATATAAGTCTACACAGAAGGGACCAGAGCAGGTGCTTATTGTTTTACATTGTTACCAAGTCAATTGTTCTGCCCTAAAGCCTGGTTTCAACCACTGTAAATCAGGAGTGATTCCACTAAAAGCAACGGTGCCATGTTCACGTGAAACTGCGAAAGCAGAAATAGGACTCCTGGCCTTGAGAAAGTTCAAGTGGAATATGCCTACGTGGTACTAAAATTGCATTATTTCATGTAGTTTGCTTTTACAAAAGTTAATGAGAGTCCAATTGCAGATCTGCTGGCAAAAATCATTGTAGAACACCATTTAGACAATAGTCCAAAATATGCTGATAAATTGTTGGTCTTACAAATGACATGAGGAAACTCATTGCCAGTTTCAGCAGCTACAAGGAAACAGAGTAATATTTAAATGATAACTGTGCACTTGATTATATTTACTTTTAAAGCCTATAAACCCCAGAAAATTCAAGATGGGAAAGGAGATCCCAATTCTCAACTATTTGTTAAAAATAGTGAAAGGATAAAACAACATTCCCTCTGTAATTTAGTGTCACACATCAGAAGCCTTGTAGAAATTTCTCTGACGTGCTCCTGTACCGAGACAATGTAAGTTTATTGTTACATCAAATGAATTAGTTACACACAGTCAAAACATACTATGTCAGTGGTCTAAATTTTGGATATTGGCCTGTAGCAGATTTTGGTTAAAAAAAATCTGCTATCCAATTCTGCCTTTTCAAGAAAATTATGAAGAGGCCAGCACATACATAATTCACATTCTATTAAAAGATTTTTTTTAGCTGCCTAGTACAGCATTTCTAAGACAGACCGCAAAATGGTGCTTAGAGGATTGGGAAAGGCATTGTGTTTTGAAAGAAATACGTTCACAATATTTGAATGAATACTTGTATTTTGTTTCATCAAAGTTTGAAGGAGAGGGAGAAGTTTTATTTAGTTCTTTAGCTATTTGTCTGCATAATGGCATATTAATTCAGGACTTATGTATGTAGATATATTTGTATTACCTACTATATTACCATTTGCCATGTGGATTGAAACAGAACAGTATCTTGAGAGAGTTTATACAGGGATGCAATGATGTAGCCTGGCTTCTTGGCTTTAGCAGCCTAGAGAGCAGCACATCCCAAGGCAAGCTACCCAGCCTAATGGCAGAGTGGTAATCTATGCCTTCTCATATATTCTTGTCTTTTTTCTTGGTTCTCTACAGCATACAGCGCTTTATCGCACATTTTAAAGGAAGGAATTGAAGTAGTAAAAATAAATAAAGGAAAAATGAGATAAAAAGCAGGCCATATTTATGGAAATAGATCATATGAATGACAGAAGTGCCAACAGCTTCTGTAATTATGGGAGACTCCCACTCCAGGCTTTCACAAAGGCATTTGAAATTCAACCATTAGTATGGTGCTACCACAAAAAATGCAAGCATAGTTCTAAAACGTATTAGGACATATATTCCCAATATAGATACAAAAAGATTGAGATTAACATACTAAGCATGGGTGAGACTAGATCTGAAATCTAGACTGCCTGCAATCCTAGCTACCCACATTTAAGCAAGAAAAACCTAATTTAGAACTGGAACAGAGAAGGGGCTCCAGGTGTTATATCACCTGCCTTAAAGGAGGAAACTATAACAGCTGGTAAAAAAAACAAGCTTCCTTTCTCAGTTCAGTTTATGTTTCTTTATATATACAATTACAGAGATGTGGTTGTAATCTGAAAAAGTAAGTTTAAATTGAACACCACAAGAACTCTTGCTCTAGGTAATTAGTTTATCATAAACACGGTTCCTAAAATGTTGGATTAAGCTTCTTGATTATAGTCCTTTTATCACTCAGAATTTAAAGCTTTGTTTCTTTAATTTTAACCTGATTGTAAATGTATCAGCCTGCTTTGGGGCTTATTGAATTCTGACACGTCATTTCTCAGAGGAGCCCAGCACTCATGGCACGTCTTGACTTTACCCCTTCTCTTTAATTATAAAATGGTATTCAGCATTGCCTTTTGCAAACCATGATCTTTTGTACATCTCCTTCATAATTATAACAAACTTTCTACCCCTTTGGCTGACAAGCAACATTACAGGCCTGTCAGGTTTCTGGTGATAATGTCTTATTTTACAATGTCATATGAAAAGCTGTCCTTTGAGGATCAGAAATGCACAATATGCACTGCTTCAATGTGTAAAGATAAGATTAAACTACAAGGAAGGCAATTAAATGCTTAGATCATATTAATAAAAGCATTTCCTGTGTTTACCCTGGTGTTATCATTGCCTACAACATTGAGCGGTGTATTTGTTTTGCTGACTAACACATGAGCTGAAAACTCAAAAAGGGATTAAGGAACTGTTTTTCAAAGAACACAGTCGGAACTACTTTTGTGCAGGGCTTTTTTACCCCAATGTAATGAAAAATTCTGCACTTTAAGGGACAGATCTCTGTATAGAAGAAATATCAATCTACCTACAAACAAATCAACGTGGGTTAAACTCCTTTGATCTTTGTGGTTTCTGATAAAAACTGCAACTCACTTTATAGCACTAATGGTTTATTTTTTCTGTTCATAAAATCTTATTAACTTATCAATACAAATCATTTATTTACCTTCATTTGGCCGTCACATCCTGTAATAAGACAATAAGTCAGTCAATATATTAGCCATGGGCATTACCTAGCAATATTTCAGAAAAGAAATGAGAGACTGGAAAAAGACAATTCAATATATTGGGCAGAAAACAATTCAAAAGAGTGGCAGAAACCTGAAAGGCTTGCATATGCATACTGTTGCACAGAGCTACCCAACCATCATTTTATTGTATGCAAAGATGGTGGGGGAAATTGGAGCAATATCTGCAGACAGCACCTGATACAACAGAGAAGGCAGAGCTTCTTCACTCACAATAGCAAGACAGACCTGTGCTGTCTGCTATGGTTTTTCCAGTACAACACTTGTTTCTGAGCATCAGTCATATCACTGAAAAAAGCTGATGATTTACAGAGGTCACTTGTCTCAGGGAAAAAAAAGGACTATGTCTTTGTTATACTTTTTCACATCATCTAGGACAACAAGCCCTATTGCTTATCACAGAGCAAATAATACTAAGAATAATTAATAACCACAACTGACTAGTTTATTCAATATTTAAGCCTGTAAATTAGTCCCCAAGGGAACTGTGGTCTACTCTTTGAGATATTTAAAGGTAGGATACGTAAAACACAAGAAAATGTTCTGTGGGGAATAAGCCTATATTTACAGGAACATCAACTAGATTATCTATTAAGGCTGTTTCATGGCCACTAGATGAGTCAATTTACATAAAAGTTAAAAATGAGATGTTGACTCAGTCTTAGAGTATTTTCTGGTTCTGCTGAACTGTTAATACTGTTTTACAGCAGAACTGAGTTTGGGAGTTTTGTTCTTCCTCTTTTTTAAAAAAAAAAAAAAGAAAACTGAATAAATATTAGAAAGACACTGTTGAATTTCTTTTATATTATGTGGAACAAGGTAAGGGAAAGGAAAAAGATTACGGGCCAAAACATCCCATTCTTGGAAGGCAAGATTTAGTTTTGGCAGACTCTTAGAAGTGTTTAACAAATCTAATTATCACATATGTATGTATATATAAGTACAATTGTAGTAAGTGTGAGAGAAAATGGAACACAATCTTGTGAGACATGCAGGCGTAACGATGCTATGCTACAGAAATGCCTGCGTATTAAGATCTAGACCTTATGAGAAAGAATTCCTGTTTGTTGTCAGGATAAACAAAATATAAACACAATATACACAATGTAATTAAAGCTTCAACATATCCCATGTAAGCAATCAGCATACTCACTTAGAAGTTTGTAACATTTTTAAGTCAGAGTTCTGCCTGATTTCCTGGTTTTCAAAGCTTAAGGCAAGCTGTAATTTTTAACCCTTTCTTTCCCTAAAATCACAGAGCAATGTTTCCTAAGCAGTTACCAACTGATAAGCAATTACATCCAATTGTGTAATAGCAAAAATCTAGAAGATTATTAGTCTATGAAAAGAAAGATTTTAAATTGTTGGTTTTGTTGCAAGATTTTTAATGTGTTGTACATAAATCCATATATGCAATTACAGCCGCAGTGTAGCCACATGATAACTTGATTAAAACTTTGATTATGGAGTTAAAACAATCAAGCTTTATGGTGACACACTGCAAGGAATGCCTTCATCTAATCTCCATTTCCACGTGTCAGGCAACCTTAGCCCAGAGCTCTGCCAAGGCCATGCAGTTCTGTAACACACTGACAGTATCTCCATTAAAATTAGGATCTTCAAACTGTGTTAAGCAGCAGCATCCATTTCTGTGGCAAGGAAACAAGATTTCCTTGGTGAGCTTTAGCACATGCTGGTATTCCGCTAGTGAGGATAATACATTATCTTCCAGAGACCAGGAATGGTGGCAGGATGCATAAAGCCCTTGCCTTCCTTCTACTTTGCAGGGGCTCAACTTCCACAACATACAGACATGAATGTAATAATCAATTAGAGCATAATTCCTTCAATCCCACCTCCATTTTTATTCTGCTACTATGCTGAAAATGTACAGATCTCCTCACCATGTTACTACTTTGGCAATTGGGTGAGAAGTTACTGAACTAACTGAACTAACATCGACCATCCTAGCCCTCTAAAGCTTAAATGGGCTTCCAGTTATGTAAATGAAGAATCGTAAGAAGTTGATTAGTTAATTAATGCTTGCTCAGAGGAGAAATATTTACACATTTCTTTAAGTTAAGTACAGACTGTGTTAGACCAAAATCAGTTCAGAAAAATATGGCACAGACAAAGATCTCTTGATGTTGAGCAGAAAAAAACAGAAACTGATATTATTTTACAAAGTACAAGGTCAATATAAGGAAACATTTTAATAAACCTGAACCCCTTAACCTACAAGATAGAGAACACAGTCCAGCAAGTTTCATGAGCTGGAAAGCCAAAGGAGGCCATAGAATATATAATTGCTGAAGTACTTTCTGTGAGAGTGGAGAGGGAAAAAAAGCAAACCATCTTTGAACGGCTATGTTGCTTTTGTCCATATATATTCTTGTTCAGAGTTTGCTTGCAAAAACAGATTTGCACAGTTGCCAGCAAAACAAAGTCATGCACGATACCTACTGGAGGAACACTGTATGTTCAGCCTGCTCTGCCAGCCAAGATCATATTCAGAATCATTAAGTGCCTAAAAGGTAAGACAGCAAATATAATTCCTTAGTTTTGCCACATGCAAAAGAGTCGTATAATGACTTACATCAACAGTTGGCATTGCTGGTCAATAGCTGGTAGTGGCTTTAACTTGTTTTGTTACAAGTATCAGATTTAATAACTGCCTCTTTGTTCTATAAATACACAGAAGAGCCCTGGAATTTCTAAATCAGTCAATCAGTCGTTAATGGAGTAAGCCTGACGTGGATTATCACAGAAGACCGAGAGAAAGCAGCCTTACTTTTCTTCTGGCACAAACTTTGTGTAATCTTAACCCCCTCTTCTGAAACTGAAGGAACGTATTTCAGATATTTAAGATATTTCAACTTACATCACACAGTGAATGCAAGACCTACACCTGTGGTAAGGTACCTAAAATCAGTTTCAGGAGCAGAAAGAGCTCACTGCCTGGGGCTTTTCTTGAGAGCAAGCCCATTTCCTGCAGTTTGCTCAGGAAGCCTAAATAGTAAAGAAAGATTAGGTATGGACAGAAAATTAAAATCCAAACAATTATATCATGCAACATAGTGTATATAGTCCTACACTTCCCTTTAGAGCTCAGCAAGCACATAGCTATGTGTCACCCAGTTTCTGGAATGCTTTTAAAAAGGCATTGCTACTCCCAACTTTATTTTTTTAAAAAAGAGAGTAATTTAGCATGTTCCAGTTTTCATTTGAAGACAAACATCAAAATGAAAATTCATCACAGGGCTTGTAAGACTGCCGAGATAAGTTTTCCTGATAATTATTGCTTATTCATGGTTTCTCTCACTCCCTGTTAACTTAGCATGCTTATTCAAGTTTGCAGGCTGGAGGTTAACAAATAATCTTCAGTGGCTCTCCTCAGCATTTAAAGGTCATTTGAGAATGTCTGATTGGAATGATTGTAACTGAGATTAGTCCTCAGCTGACAAGAAATAAAATGAAAAGGGCAAGTTGTTAGGAATATAAAGGAGACATGCCAGAGACTATTTGCCTTGTTTCTACATAAAGCAGCACATACTCTCCTAGGCACTGATGTAGTGAATCTCTGAGAATTATTATAGTAAACAATAGCTTTTAGATCAATTCCACTCTCATTCACAACCAACATTCAAGAACCGTGTTTGTTCTGCGGCTTTTAAAATTGGGTTTTTTTAGAAATTTTAGAAGTGGCTGCACATACAAACCTCTTGAAAAGAAAGATTTGTATGAGTAATTCCAGTCACCAACTTGGAAATTTCCCCCCATGAGGAAATGAGAATGCACATCATGTAATATATGACCACATTTATACACTATAGAGCCTGAACAACTAAGTTGTTAATTTTGTTAATTTTTCTCTTGCTTCCATTTTTTGTGGGGCGGCAAATGTTCTGTCAGCCATTATCCTGAGAAAAATTGTAATTGATGGGTTCATTTTCATTTATGCCTAAGGAATTTTCACATTATTGTAAGCTGGAAAATATTAGATAATTAACATTGGTGATAAAACTGCATTCATACTGATTACCCTGTTCCACGTATATGCTTAATTGTCAACATTGCAATAGCTTTAACTGCAAATAGACATCATCCATTAGCCAACCAGACTGCTCAATGAGAAAAACACAGACATTTTAGCTGTTATTTGGAGGCTGAGAAGAGCATAATTATAATTTAAATAGGCAGTTTTACCTCTCTTATCCACTTGGAATTCCCCCCCCCAAATACTTGTCTTCAATATTTGGGGACAGAGAAACAACACTCTTTACAATAACAGTTATACTGAAGTCTCCTAATGCACTGCCCATCCAGAACAGTCACAGTGTTTTGTAAAGGTAAAAAAGAAATATATTCGTTTCCATTTTTGGAAAGGCGGAAACAAACACAGAGAGAAGAAACAATGGCTGCTGGTGTGTATCTTGAGTTACTGGACAAACCTTACTAAGGAGAGCGGAAAGGAGAAAACACTCCCCAGACCCACATGCAAAAGAAATCTTTCCTACATAGGTCACATTGTTTCAAGTAGAATGGGGAGATGGGGGTGTCTCTGCTGCACTGTTCCTTCTGCCTTGGATCCTAGTTACTAATATCAAAGTAAAAAATAAGATCTATAGAGCTCCCTGTGATCCCTTTGTCTGCAAATTTTCTGATTGGACTTGACATCCTTTTCTTCAATAAGATGGGTGACAAATAAAGGAAATCTTTTGGCAGAGAGGCTGACAAAAGAACTCCACCTTTGGTGCATGTTTCTACAGGCTCTCCCTCTGGTCCGTCTAACACTGCCTGATTTTTGACAGCACTTCTTCCTTCACAGTAGGACCTCCTTCAAATCTCAGAAGACTGATCTGACTCCAATGACCTGAACAGTCCCAAGAGAAGCTGAATCAGTCTCCTAAGCACAGTGCATTCCGTCCTACTCCCTCTACAGGTTCAGTTTAATGACAGAATTATATTCCAAGCTATTGAGCATTTGTGTTCACTCAGTCTAGTGTTTCAGCCTGCTCTATCTATCACCAGTGTTATTTCCCTGGATGGTTGTTTCATATTTTATTAGAAATGACAGCTCTATTATTAACAAGAAAAAAAAAATATAGCATGAAAGAAAAATCCAAGTACTAGCTTTAAGATCCAGGTGCTGAAGGATGTGAAAGTTTTATCTGGTGACACATAGGAAATGGCTGGATCTGTGAAATATTTTCTACTTGAACTTTTATTAAAACTGACACTGGTACAACAATTACTACCAATTATTTTGTCAGAGTGCCTATTCCATTCAAAGTGAAAAAGTTAGTTGCAAAAAACACACGTAAAACCTAAAAGTAGCTAAAGACCATTTTACTAGAGGTCACTTGATTGTTCAATAATTTGGTAAGGAAGAATTTTTCGTAGGAAGAATTTTCTCTCCAGATTACTAGTTCAAACCCATACCTGATACTAATCACAGAAATAAATACCAGCAAAGCATTTTATGGTAGCTTATATGACATTAGTTCATAGGCCAGATTCTCTAGTGGTCAGATGTCCCTATCAAAAAAACCATAAATGTAATTGTTACTTGTCAGCAAATTATACTATCTACTTCCCAAGCCAAAAAAGTAACCCTTTGGGAAACAGTGCAATAGGATAAGGTAGAAGCTCCTTCTCCCAATTAGACTGTATATGTAATTAGTTTTTTCTTTTTATTAGAAGTCATAAAAAGAGATTTACAATATGTCTTCATTGTAAAGTTAACCTGAATGTAACCCTAACTCAGTTTACATCTGCATGCAGAACTCTCCTTTTAGTCCAAGATCCTCAGATCAAAGTGGTGCAGAAAATCAAAGCTGCTCTGTGGAATGAATATGGTGAGCATCTTTAGACCATCATTAGCCTCCTAATACCTCCCTCCTGTGCCCAGTACAGACATCCAATAGCCCCCCATCTACACTCTGCAGAAGAATTAATCTCACAATTCAGTTTCCTGCAGGATTTCCCAGGCTAGGATACCTGATCCTAATATTTAATGATGTAGCATATGCACATCAAAATTAAACTACCTGGGATGCATTAGACTATTGCACTGGTGCTGTCCTGCTTCCTTGCATTAACTCCAACAAATCGCCATAGAATGGTTTGGGATGGAATCATGGTACAACAGACTCTGAATAAATGCCCAGAAACCCTAGAAAAATTAGAACAGTTCCTCATATTTTGCTTGGACAAAATATCTGCGTAGAAATGATGAGGATGCCCAGCAAAACTAAAGATATAGTAAATTTATCACACAGCAAAACTTACTTTCGTAATGAAATAGGCACAATGGTACAAATTACTAATACTGACAGAGTTTCCCTTTGGAAAGGGTTCAGAATTCATCTTCGTAATTCAGAAGAGTGTGTTCACATGAGCTATATTAGCATAACTATAGCAATAATAGAGTAATGTCAATGTTTCCTTATCTGGTTAGCTAACAAGTAAGCTGTGTTAATGGATGAGAAAGTACTATTAAAATTTATCAATTCAAATGTTATTTCATACCCTGCCTTCTCTCACCTCAAAGTAGGCTAACACAAGAGGAGAAACTTAAAGACAATTCACAGCAGTTTTAACGTGAGCGATGACATATTTTGAGTCACTGTTTTTCCTTTCAGTGACAAACAACATGCTATGTTTGGCAAGAAGGAGTATACTTCTATTTTAACTTTCCCAATTGCTTCCTAGATGAGAAGAATGGAGAAGGATAAGCCACCCTTGCAAGCTGCATGATTTTAATTTAATTTACCAAGGCTTCTTCCATATTTGTAAATATACTTATTAATTTCAGGACTTCTGATAATACAGGGACCATATTAGGGGTAAAAAAAACCCAAACTCTTCTTATCCCATAGATGGGTTAATAAACAGTGAACAAAAAGGTTTATAACTATATGATCCACTGACTAATAAAGATTTTGGTGCCAGAAGTTACATTTCATGCTTGGGTCAAGTCCATTAAGTTTATTAAGGTCTCAGATGCCTCCTCTGTGAACCACCAGGGCTCAAAAGAAATATCAAAACTACTGACCTCAGGCTACTTCTTCTATGTGTTTAATACACATCTTACAGATACATGAATCTGAGAGCAGTGTTGTCCCTGTAGGGGAGGGATGAAAAAAAAGCAAAGCCATTTCAAATTTGAACCAAACACAGAATAAAAAGTTACCTTATTCTGATATACAGGAACTTGAAGCAATACATTTTTACAACTCTCATTCACAGAATTTAAAGCCAGAAGAAACCATTAGATCATACAGGCTGACTTCGTGTATATCACAGACCATTAAATCTCACCCAGTTATTCCTGCACTCAGCCAAATAACTTGTATGGGATTAAAGCAAGATTTTCAATCTTGCTTTGGAAATATCAATGGAGAATCCACCACACCCCAGAGCTTCAACTGGCTATTTCAGTGGTTAATAACCCCCTCCCTCTTATATTTAGCATCCAACCTCAATCTGTCTAGTTTCAGCTCTCAATCACTCATTCTTTCACCATTTTCTGCTGGATTAAAACAATTTTTCATTCATGGAGAAATTATACAATGTAACTAAGGTATCTCAAGATTAAATCTCTAATGATACAGAAGTTTCTCCATTCCTCAAATTGTTTTAACTGAAGAGAAAAAGATATGTTACAATTACCTTTGACTACTACCAGAACTGAGCACATTTTCTAATACTGTTTGTAGAAAAAGTCATTCTATTTGCCTCTCTACCTAAAAATGGTCACAATGGAACAAGCTTGAATTATCTCCATTCTGACAAAAGCAGGCAACCAAAGATCATATTATATACATATGCTTCTGAATTGTTACCTATGCTGCACAAGAGATTCAGTTATTTGAGCATTTGATTATGTCAACCTGTGCACATAGTTTTACATGTAGTGAACAGAAATGTATGTGTTCCTCAGATGCTACAGACTAGCTGAAACCAGTTTCATTAAGTCAAATAAGAAAGATGGTACTTGATTAGGAACAGGAAGAGTAGAAAAGAAGCTACAGCTAAGGAAAACACCACAGAGGACCAAAGGAAATGCTGGAGAGAAGGAAACAACCAAACCAAGGAACAAAACAAAAAAGCCTGAGAATCATTTTTAAGGACAGGGCTTGAGAAGGACATTAAATTAAGGCCACAATCTCATTAGCATTCAACACTCCTGCTTGCTCTTGGGAATGTCCTCAAGACTCAAGATCAAACAAACAAGATTCTGCAGGCACACAATCAAAGCATAGATGTTTGCCTTGACCACAAAGCAATTACCATGAGTGACATACTAATCTTTTAAAATGCCTGTGACACCAATCAAAAATATAATTTAACAGGTCCAGATTGTACCTTTATAAATATTATCATCTGAAAATTTTCATGAACGAAGATGAGAAACAATGGAAACTTATTTCAAAGCAGAAAATCAGAACTTGAAAAATGCATTGTTACAAAACGAAGTATCAACCAGGTTTCATTCACATAGGCTGAGCTTGGAAAGCCTTAAAAAGCCAAGTGGCATTCTAGAGAAACAGACCTAAATTCTAGGATGCAGGACAGTTGGGATCAGGTTGTTGCCACAGCTAAACTGTCTGAATTAATTGCTTCTGGGACCCTCATTTAGATCATCCTCCAGCCTATTTAGAAACACCAACAACAACACACAAACTGCAAGTAAAATTAATTTAAGTACCAATAAGAGTAACAGATAATGGTAGATGGAACACGACAATGCAACACCTAAACATAAACATACTTTCGAAAGAAATAAATATATCCTTAAAAATCAGGAACAAGTTAACAGACCCTAGCACTTGATCAATACACCCAAAATTCAAAACTTGCCTAAATGCATACTTTTGAAGTACATATGATGCAAAACCAAGCCATTCCTACTCAGCAATGCAAAACATCTCAGGGCAGCAAACCTATTCATTTTTTTAACTCACATCTGCATTTCCTTCTTCCCTTTATTTCAGACTCTGTGTTTATATCGTAACAGTCCTTCAGTGAGTAGTTTGATGCAACACCAAGCATTGTTACTGCTGCCATTCAAAAGCTAGAAGCTCCCCACTGTACACCAACTGACAAATACTAATACTGCAAACATCTACATTCATTTGCATCATAACAGAAGCACTTTTTTTCTAAAGAGAAAATGGTTATTTCAAGTTGGAGGGCAGAATGACAATAAACTTATTGGGATCTTTTCTAGGATTTTTTAAACCTATAGCCTAATTTTAAATATATAAAGCTTTATCTTAGATTTTAACTACACTTGGAACTCTGCCACCATCCTGTTAAAGTGAGTCTTCTAAAGCAAAGGGTGATGGCAGAATAACTTATTGTTGATTGAATCTCCGATTAACCATTCTCCCAGCGGGTGCGGTTAGGAGCACTTCCGAGATATTCTTGTGCACATTAGGATTTCTCAGGCCTGGAAGTTCAATGCAAAAAGAAGCGGTATGTTCTCATGCCTCAACCCCTAATTTAGTTTGCATATGAATGCAAGTTGTCTGTTTGGAAATTTAAAGTAACAATCTAGTGACTAATGCATATGGAAGAAATTGAAAGCACCGACTCCTGTAGATCAGGATTTCAAAAGCATTTTTAAAAGACTGCAGCTAACAAAATCGAACCACATAGGCGCTTGGTAAAAGCAACATTAGTCCAAGTTGCCATTGTGCATCATTCTTAGGAAATACTACATGTGCTGTGTTTACCAGGCATCCTGGAGCAGCTTCATTCTTTGGCAGACCTTGCAGTCTTTCCAGAGGATACAAACCACCAAGTATTTAGAAGCATTCATTAACCTTAAGTGTCTTGTTTATTGGTTGCTCAACTCAGGACATCTTGTAACTAATTTCCAGAAGCACCTCAGACCTTATCTCTTGACCAATAGTAAAGGATTGCCTGTGACAGTGATTACAAAACCTCTCTGATCTTGCCAATTTCCCTCAAAGGTAGTATACTATTCAGTGTCACCTAGAGTGACGTTCTTCTGTGAGAAGTGTGAGGGAGACTTTGTGCTGGATATTAAGGCTTGATCTACATAGATTTTGTCCTCCAGGAAGTTTTTTTAGGAATACAATTCCTCAGGTTGTGAACAGAGATGCATTCAGGTGTATCTGGAGCAAATAAACTTGCTTCCAGTTTGCAGCAGAACAACTTTCTAATTTACTTTGGGTTAGGTCAGCCAGTTTATCAAACAGGTTAAAGTCCTTGTGTCTGCTAAGTTTACTTTGGTGGGAACACATTATGGAGCACAACCATACAAAGATTTCCAGGCAATTTTGAAGAGCCAGCAGAGGGCTGTGATCATCAGCCAGGTGCAATAACTTCCTTCTCCACATAGTTCTTTGAGGGCACCACTGAAGATGATTTGAGCTAATGAAGTTGGCACTGATTACAGCAGATTAAGGCACTTTCCCCCACCTGTGCCACAAGAACAAATACATTCAACTACTTCAGACAGACCTGGACAAAGATGCATGACTGCAGCCTAACTGAAGAATAACTGTATTTGCACATCCTGCCATGATGGTTTGAATTTATAACCACTGGACATTATAATGTGATTTCTGCACTGTCCCACTTTTTCTGTGGCTTCTCAGCTGGTCCCATGCGCTTGCCATGCTAGAAGAGCATAGACTCCCTCCCTGCTCCCTTAGAGCATATAGTCTCACACCACAAGGCTCCTGTACTCATGTCTTTCTAGACAAACCTGCCATAGGACCTTGACAGTACCAAATTTGAATACTGTCCTGATGAGTTGGATGAGTTGTTGCTATTATTTGGAGAACAAGATGGATTTGCAACAGTACATTGAAATATAAGCTTTAATAAAGAAAACAGTAATTGTGTGCCTATAATTTCACTGATTACAGAATACAGCTCGCAGCTCTTTAAATTATAGTTTACAGAGATAGTATCCTGAATCTTTTAATCTCTGTGCTTCTTTCTGAGCATCTATTCATATGACTTCTCCCTCCATAGCAGAATATGAATTTTGCAGTACTGATTTTATATAATCTGAGAGAAGCTGTCCTATACTCTTGAAGTAAACAGAAAATTATTTTTCATTAAAAGGCATGTTCTTAGGCTAGATCACTTTCTATGGGAGGCGCAGCCAGTTTCAGTCTGTCAGAACCATATACTGTTCTACCATCTTTGATTTAGTCCGGTGAATCTCATGAATCCAATAAGTACCATGCAAAAACATTTGGTCCCTTGCAACAGCATAAATTTAATAACAGTATTGTCCAATTATAAATTAAGAAGAAACTAGCAAAAAGGTGACTAACTGTGCATTTGGCCACATCAGTAGTGGAGTAAAAGACACAGTCAAGGAATCCAACCTGTATTTCCTTATTCAAAGCATGAAATACTGTACTGTTCTAAGGTTATTTAATGCATGTTGTTGATACAAGTATTGTTCTTCTACAAATCCATTTGCTCTATAAAGAGACAAGGCAGCATTATTAAAAAGAAAGCCCTTCTTTGTCTTGCATTAGAACTACAATGTACAAATCAAAGCAAACACCCTGTAAATTCTGATAGTTACATTTTTTGTTTGTTTTTAAAATCACATCCCTTCTTTGGATGGATAAAAGCCCTTTCCCTGCCTGGAAAGACTTTTATCAGGAGATATAGACTAAATATTCCGTGCTTCACTCATCACTTGTGATAGCCAAATAAATTACAAAGTGACATCAATCCAAAGAGCTTACAAAATATGAATGCTTTGGTAGAAATTCCCTGTCTCTTATGGCAAAATTTTTTTCTTCCTTCTCAGTTTAAATAATTACCACAATTACAGATCTTGCATTTTTCTCCTAGCAATAAAGCAACACTACTACTGAAAGATGTGGTTGTGTCTTCCTTCTACCATTTATTTTGCCTCTGCATTGTTCCTTCTTTCCTCCCATAAACAAAAACCAACAAAAAAACAAAACCAAAAACATCAAGAAAACCTTTATGTAACAAATTAAAATAAAAACCAGAAACTTTTCTATACGGGCCTTTCTTGAGGCACACACTCACTTCCAAATGTCCATGGGTTAGAGATACCCAGCTTCCTCCCACCTCATCAAGATCCTGGATTGAGCTCCTTGCAGTGCCTCAAGAAGGGTAACACTTCAACCTTTGAATAAATTTTCTGCCATTGTTTTCAGGCAATTCTCTTAACAGCTTCCACAAACTATTACAGACCCCTACCAAGTGTACTAACTGCCACAGAGACCTTTTTTCCCTTGGGGAAAAAAAAAAAAAGATTATTAAGCCTACCAAGGAAAAATGGTTTGTGGTGATAGATGTTTGTATTTGAATAGGAGACCACCTCCATTAAATAACTTCTTAGATTTGTGCTATCATATTTCTGAGTTCTGACACAAAGAAAAATAAAAGGCTTTTACTGTCCAACATGAAACAGAAATACTACTCAGATTTCAAGACCACACTCATTTCTTAGTTATATGGGCAGATACCTGAAATGGTGATACACACCAAATTATGGTAGAAACTATTGGCCACAGGAAGAGAGGTTTTTGTACAGGTCCCAAGTCTTACATTTTGGTTTCAGACTCATCACCTGGCTGAAGACCTTCTGGAGATTAGCAGAAGAGCTTTTACAAGGTACAGCACCTAGAATTTTTTCAACATCTTCTCTTTCAGTAGCAAATGAGAATTCACCATCCCTACTCTCTTCAGCAAGATTTCCTCTTAAAATCTGTTCTACCATAGCCCCCTGGATAACACAGTTCAGCTAAGATTAGATGCATTGTTTCAATTCTAAGGCTCATTCAGTCTCTAAGCTCAATTCAGTCCTTGGTCTTTCCACTGAGAATCATTTTAGAGTTTTCAAATTATTTTATCATAGTTTCCTAAACACATCCCCAAACTACACATATTACAACATGAAAACTAAGCAAGGATAAGATTTTAATAAAACATTTTAAAAAAGCTTACATGCTGGTAAATTACCCAATCCCAAGTAGTACCACATACCAGCAACACAATCAGGCACAGCCCTACTGCTATCTGTCTCTTCCCAGGGCCCTCTTTGCTTTCTATAGAGGCAGAATCACTCCCACTACCCATCTGCTTATTAAGCAGTTGTTAATTCAGCATCTGTAGCTTGTCAACACAGCTCCCACTACAACAGCAAAGCAGGTTCTTGTTCTAAACTATCCAAGACTTTAACTTTCTCTCTCATTCAACCAAGCCAATGATTCAGGCAGAAGAAATGCCAGCAGCTGTAGAAAATTCCATGGTGTCACCTACTAAAGCAGCTGATCTACAACATTTCAGGAATGTCTTGAAAGATACAAACCAGATTGGTACAATGATCTACTCTTATTATACTTTTAGAAGCTATGACTTCTAAAAATTGAGGTTTCCTTTGTTTTTTTTTTAATAAAGAAGTGTGTGTTAATCCAAATAGATGTCTTTCAGTGAACCAAGCTGTTACACGAACTTTTCTTTTTAAAATTACTATTTAATTTCTCCCAAACTGTAAAAATTTATAGGTTATTTTAGTAATTTAAATATTAAAATTAAAACAGTAATAAATGTTAAAATACATTTTGAGAAAAAAACCTAATGAACAAAATAAGAGCTTTGTTTTGAAAGTGTCAAAAAAGTTATGTTATTAGAACTTTTTTGCAGCACTGTTTTTGCACTGAAGCACCAAACAAATTAATCTGAATTCGTAGTAAAAAGATCAGCCAAAAATATGTATGTGGTCATTTCTATGATACAGAGAAGGTATCTTATAACAGAAAAACAGACTGAATGACTTCACACATCTTCTATGATATTGAAGTAATTATGTTGTGCAATAACTTGCTTTCCACCTGCGCTTCTTTCTGTTGATGCAACCTCAAAATAAAATTCAAACACAGGCTACATTTCTGGGGAGAAGCAAAGGTCAACAGAGGCACTGGCATTCTGTATACTACTTGCTCTTGTCAGGGAGACGGGTTCATACAGTTCTCGGTGTCTACAAATCATTCATATTAGTTCTAATGAGTGTTAGAATCACCTCTGGAGGAGGAAGTAGCTCTTTTACTTTCCTTAGTCTATGAGATTTTAAATAAAAGCATTAGTCTTTTTCATTAATCAAATATTTAAACACAGATGTGCACAAATATTTTTAATAAGTTTTTTATGGATTTACACTTTTCTTAAATAATAAATAGCTCAATATGTGCTAATGCACAATGGTAATCTGTGGCTGGTAATGAATTGTATCTATGGAATTTCAAACAACATCTACTTACATGTAAATAATTAAATTATGCATAAGAAAATTATAGCTAATATACTGAGATACTACTCAATCCTTTAGACGAACAGCAATTGCTGATAGTGAAATCTATGAGACCAAGCAATACTAATTGACTATTTATAAGTCTTTTAAAGGAGGAAGGAGTCAAGTGAATTTAAAACATATTTTAATATGTGCACAGTTATCTCTGAAACATTTATATAGTCTGTATGGCCTTGCCAAAAAACATTATTTGCTTTTACGTCCCCTATTGACATTTATCACTCAGGCCATTCCAGACATGTATTTTGGGATATCTACCACAGAATTGTTTATTCAGTTGGGAAGGCCAAATATTGCTTTAAAATCAGTTGGACAGTATCTCAGCTACTCATATGGATACCACATGGTGGAAGCAGCTCAGCATATCTGAACACCTTCCCAGGAAGTTGTACATTTTCTTTGCTGATTTTTTTTTTTTCCTCCAGCCCATTGACCATTTCCAGATAGTGCCCTTGCAGATATCTCAACAACTAAAACAGAGAAAAGCCCAACAGCTGACAGCTCCAGCTGGGCAAACAAAAAATATTTCATAGACAAAAATCCTATCAAAGGCAATGTTAGTTGCCTGCAGAAAGCTGAGTAAGATATTTAAAGTGACAATTAAGTATGAGATAAAGATCACCAGTAGAAGAAGAATGAAGTGACATATATGTGAAATGTAAGAAATGTTCACTGCAGCCTTATGACTGAAATGAACAGGCATGTCTTGGGCAGCACAGAGTTAGAGGAGGTTGATTTAAATGGGGGAATCACAAGAAGTCTAATACAATAATAAAAGAATAGTATAATGTGATACGGAATAGCTGCACTTCAGAAAATGCAGCACATTTCACCAAGTTTACTTACAGTGGTTAAATCACAGATACCTCTCAATGTGCACTTTTGATACGTTACAATGCTCTGCAAAAACCTTTATCCCAGAACAAGTTAGCAGCAACTGACCTGTGCAGAAACCCTGAGCCAGTAGCTCAGAACCTCCTTCAGTTCAGCATCATCTCCTCTTCCTCATTTCCTTCCTTATTTACTAACATGGCATATGCATGAAAAAACCACGCAGGTCTGATTTGGTTGCTCTTTTTTATGCAAAACTCCAGAACACTCTAAACAGAGCAAAGATAGGAATGTGCTCCTGCTGGAAATGTTTTATAACCATGAACCTTTCTGTTTCCCTATCTCTTTCTATATTATTGCATTCAGTTTTCAACTGCTTAATTTCTGTGCTGAATAGGAAGAAGTGAGTGATTGCAAGTAAATATCAGGCATGATAGGATGTGCCCCATCAAGAACCAAATGGATCTAGTCACCTATTAATTCCCTAGCAAGGCAATGGAAGCCCCAAGGATTGCCCTTAAATATAGGTGGCCAAGAATCCAGCTGGGAGGCAGCTGTTTTGTTACAGAAGCAAGTGGACAAACAGAGAGAGACACAAATTCCAGTGGTCTACAGCTAATTTTGCTTGTCAAAATTAAAACAGTCTGTCTTAAGCTTGGCCCAGCTGTTTTGGTCTAAGGCCTCAGTTCTATACTTCACTTACTGGTTTGTTTCTAATAGACTGATTCCATAGCTCCAGTTTATTTCTGGTTGCATTATGTTTGCTTATGGAATTAAGTAACTATCAGGAGCTGAACTGGTCTATGGTCATAGGCAGGACCATGCAGACAAATAAAAATGGTGTAGATTGCAGGCCTAAGGAAAAAAAAAGTTGACCTCTAAAAAGAAGATACACCTGAGAGTAACTTCAGCTTAATAACATGACATTTGGGATATCCACCCTTTGCAGGGGACCAGTTTCTGCATGTGATACTTAGGGTGCAAGGAAGTAAGTAGTACACAAGCAATCTCATGCTGTCCTTCTGTACAAAGGGCAATTTCACTCAGAACAATTAAGAGAACAGCCCCTATTTCAAGCCTATATACTCTACAGAATTTTTAAATTAAATAGCTCAGGTTTTAAAAACACAGCTCCAAATCCCTGTTATTAATTATATACACTGTTTCTTTTTATGTGCATGACTTTTCATAAGTATTTTTATACGAATCTTTAAGTATTTTCACACTTGTATGAAAATAAAGGGAAAAAATGCACAGTACATTTTGGGAGTAGAAGTTAATAAGTGTAAACCAATGGTATGAAATAGAAGTAAAATAAAATTGTAACCAGAGGTCATCAAGACATAGAGAATTCTATACAGATATAATATATATTTATATATATTTATAACTATGCCAGGGATATAATTTTAAATTGTGTTCATTGTGTTTGTCCAAAAACTTCCCATTTTCTAAACTTTTAGTTCTATGTTTGTTCTTCTTCATTCCCCAGAAAACTGGGGGCAAGACCCAGAAAATACCTATTTTGCAAGATGTATTTCCACATAACACTTGCCAAGACAAATTAAAACCTGTTTGATATATTTCATTCCCCAATTTGTTCAGTTTCTGTGAGAGTAAGGGCAAAGGAAAGAAGAAATTGTTATATTACAGTTTGTTCTGGAGGTAGTTGTGCCTTGTTCTGCACAGGAGATGTTCCAGGATTTTAAAAAAAAGTAAAGTATTAATGCACACTTTAAATCAGACAAATCCTCAAATCTTAAAGAATAAAAGATCATCTATTTTACACCACTAAGATAAAGTCACCTATTGTCAATTATCTTTACAATAAAATACATCTATCACAGTGAAGTGTTTTAGTGTGAAACTAATTCCAGAATTCCTCATATTGCAGTTATGTGGCTAGGAAACTGCTCAATTATTCAAATTGTCTGGGAATAACTTGCAAAAGCTGTTATTTACAGATTAGGCACTTGCTAAAACAGGCATTTGTATCTGTCAAGATGTCATAATTGTCTCATTGGATAATATGACAAAACACAGCAAAATGAGGCACAGAGGAAGCAACATCAAGTCCCCCCTCTCATTTGCAGTGAATGCACCTATATCCAATAACATGCACTCACATTGATGTTTTGGAGACTACAGCCTGACATTAACTTATCTTGAAATATTTGCACATTAATTTGCTCTTGTGCATTAAAATTAGCCATGGAAAGCTTTTACACATACAAAGGATGTTTCTCAAGGTTTGAAAAACAAATTATGATGTTTGCAAGAGGTCTACAGTGGGTTTTTTAAAGTAGATTTACTTTTATTATTATGTTTATGTTTGCCTTTAGCTTTCCTCACCTCCCATTTTTGAAGTGTTAGAACTCATTTCCCTTTACACCCATTGCCTTTGTTACAAGGCCACGAGTTCTCATTTCTGTCACACAGGTATGCCATCCTTGCTCCTTTGCACAATCACTAGGCCACAGAGAGCAGGAGAACATTTACTGTGGCATCAGTATCTGAATCCATGTAGATTTGGGTGTTTAATTTTCTCCCTGGATTTTTTTTTAAAGGTCTTTCACTTGCAAAAAAACCATCAGTTAGCCTTCTGGTGTCCTAGATACCTTCCCACAGAGGTGCAGGAAACAGAGGAAGGAAAACATTTTAGTAAGATAAGGTTCTTTAAGACTATTTGGTATTTTTCCACAGTGATTGATCCTCCAAGGATATACATATTCCAGCGGTCCATGAATGTGGTGTTTACCAAGAAAACCAGCAAGAACATTTCCCCTGCACTTAGCACAGCTTCCACTGAATCACACTAGCAAAGACCTAGTAACTCTGCATGTTAACAGCTTTTATTCAGCTAAAGGTTCCAAATAATGTTAGGTTAATTAATATTAATTAATAATATTAATAATTTGTTAAAACTAACCTAATTAGCATTTCTTTCAGAATCTTCTACTTTGATACTGTAAGTAGCTTATAAGAAATACACTTTTAGAAAGCATTGGCCACTAAAGGACACCTGTCCATGCAATATAATCAGAAATACAAATACAGTACTTCCAAATACACTGCTCTGCCCTAAGTCCCCACAGCTAGTAGCCATCTTGACAAGCACATGGCGGGGGCATAGCTAGAAGAAGCCTCTGAACAAACCTCTCATATGGCTTCTGCTCTAAATCAGAGCTAATTTTTCCTTGAGAAGCCAGAATATCTCCTTGCATTACAGTCATTCACCAGAAGAGTTCTTAACACAGAAATGTCCCACAAAACAATAGAAATATTAAGCAATACTTACTGAACTGATGCTCCAGCTACTCAGTCTTCTGTTGTGAGGGCAATCCTGGACCCACTGCTAAACAGGTCTTTTGAATTTCATTCCCAGAATACCCAGAGAAACAGCATCCTATACAGAGTTGTCTGACACTCCAGTTTTTGCAAGGGTCATCACCACAGTCATATTCTAGGACTTCTCAACTTTGGTATTTTTTTCCATTTCCTTGTATCTAAAAATTTGCTTGCTTTGTAAACAGGGTTGTGGCAGGCTGGTGGCTGTATGTTTGGGGCTCTAACCAGGAGTATCTGAAGCCCTGACAAGAAATGTCTAGCTCTTTACAGCAGCGAAATATAGCTAGAAAATTCCCAGACCTCTTGTCTTATCAATGAAATATAGTCCAGTGTGTCTGCAGGTGAGAAAACTGCAGTTGCTGAATCATATGCCTTGTAGTGCTTGCTCCAGGTACTTCAGGATGCAGCTGTGCTTGTCTGGCTGACATTGGGATGATACTGCAGAACTGAAAAGCAAAGATGGGTAACAATCCTTAGCAGGACCACTGCTGGCAATGAAGTAGGTAGGATACAGCTACAGGCAAGATGGCAAACACAGAAAGGTGGAATTATAGGATTAGCTGTGGAGGAGTTCTGGAGTCGTGTCCCACGATCTGCAGCTATACTGCAATGAGGTTGCAAATTGGTCAGGTAGAAAAGCAGATGAGTGACACAATTACATAACCAGATATTGTGCAGGGCTTACAGGCCCATGCTGAGTTTATTGGTATGAAAGGATATCATGTTCAAACCTGAAAAAGCACTTAATGATCGCTGTAAGCATATTTCCTAAAGAACAAACAGGAGTAGAGAGATCAGTTAATCTGATGCTCTTGAGCAGATACCACTGTGTTTACACACCTTCAGACTAGTCTGAGCATGAACAGGATTCATACAAAGAAGAAACCAATAGTGTTACAAGATTTGTCAAGTCTTTATATATACTATGTATACATCTGTATAGTATTACCTATATGGTTATTTCCCTACATCCTTCCTTACATCACCTAGATGTAACTTATTACATTACCTTCTACTTCTAGAGGGCTCAACAGTGTTATTTAAATGATGTAGCATTGTTACAGTTTAGAACTGTCTATGTACTGGATTAATTACTAACAAAAAGCTCTATGATTCCCACTATAATCTATCTGATGTGGTAAAATAATGACTATGTAATTCTGCAGACACTTCTTATTGTTAGAAGTCTAACTCAAGCTGAATTGATACATTCTAGTGGTTCCATACATGTGTCAGCAGAGCTTAGACTGAAAAATGTTATTAACTTTATTAACACTTGGTAAGATTTTGCTTGTAGGACAGATCTGCTGCAGCATTGGACAATGGGCTCTGAGCTGAAACTCCTCACTAATACATTTGAAAAAGCTATTTAATAAGCCATGCTGGCAGTCTGTGCATTCATCTTCATCAATTACATTTTTTCTTTTATAGTATTTTTTAGGCTTAGTTTAGTCAGTATGACAACACAGAACACACATTTAAATGCAACATAATTAACTGAAGACATGCTGTTGCGCAAGAAGGATGTCAGTTGACCTAGCTTTAACCTCTCATGCCTTTGAAGGCTAAATTAGTTCTGTGAAATTCGTTGAAGGCACAGCATTGTAATCACGCCTGACTTGGAAATTAGCTAGATATCCTCCACAACTTCACAGCAGCTTAGAATAAAATTGTGCCCCAATTTCACATGACTGGATAGCAATACGAGGATTACACATTTTTGAATCACTATCTTTTCCTTTAAGTAGATGACATTTACATTATCCTCCCCACTAAAATGGTCCTAATTAAAAAGAAAGCTCATCCAAACTCTTTATTTAATAATTTTTCTATATGAATAGTACATGTTATTGCCTCCTTCAAGACAAAAATTGACAAGAAAAACTCAGAAGGCTATCGTCACCTAGCACTAATGATTCATGACTCATCCCTATGCCGTAATGACACCATGGATATGCCCTCTATATGTGTCATTAGATATTTTTCCAATTAGTTAAAAACCAATATGAGCCTAGTCACCAAGGCAGGGGCATGCTACAACACTAGTTGCCAGGAAACAAACTTTAAAAAAAAATTCATCACTGAAATTACAATTCACCAAAATACTAACAATATAACAAACAAGCGTATAAAGAATCCTACAATGCTTTTAAACCTTAAAAGAAAAGAAGAAAATAAAGAAAGAGTTTAGAAAGTGAACTGCAATTTAATTGATTTAATATTTTAAATAGTAAAATATCAAAGCAACTAGACAAGGTAGCATAAAACTTTCTTTTCCATTGGATCCTTCCCTCTAGGCATGGTTGCAGTTAACTCCGTGATTAAGTTGCAGAAAACTCTGTCCAGTCCCTTCTGATTCACAGGAGGTTCTCTCAGTCTCCTCTGGGATCACTGGCTCCTCCTTACTGTTGCCTCTCTACTTCAGCTGCAGGCATACAGCTCCCTGGTGTGACTTCTTTACCTGCCAAAAACTGTCATCTCTCAAACCTGTTCTCCCAAAAAAGGGGGAAATATCTTTCCACCTTTCAGAGGGTCCAGATGTTTCTTGAAGGAATACAGCATGATAACTGAGAGCAAATTAAATATAATATGCTATAGGAAGGGAAGAAGTAAGGTGGTCTTGGATGAGATCTAGACTGCTTTACAAAAATACATCAATTGTGAAGCTGAGAATGACGCTTTCAGAAAGATGGTAAGGTATTCCTGGATATTTCCTCTAATGACATTAATAAACTAACAAAATACTTTGTAAAGACAGGTGATGCATGAATAAATAACTAAACATTTGTTTCTACAATAAGAAATAAAATTCTCAATACGCAAGCCCAAGATGATAGTCCAAGAAACCAAATTTAATGTCATCATTGTAGCCCTGGAGGATGGTTGATTATTTTACTCAGGTGTTTTCAAAATCTTCCTTTTTTGTTTTTCCTTGGAGGAAAGGATGGGAAAAGAGAGAAAAAATGGTGTCTATGATAAGAAAATAAAGAATTAAAGAAGTAAATAAAGTATTTAAAAGTCCTCAGAATGTATCACATGCCAGGAGAGTAACAGATACAGAAGGAGTACTGCTACTACGTCTGTTACTTTATTCTGTAGACCACAATAAGGCATCTGTTCCCTACCTCATTACGCTCTGAGAAATCAACAGAAAGGGAGATATTATTTAGACTCATTGAGAGTGGCTGACAAGTGAGACTCAGGAAGACTGGGTCCAAGGCTGGACACCTTCCTTTCAGTTTCAATTTCTCAGTCTTATTTTTTACCTTTCTTCTGCATTTTGTAGGTTTATAAATTCTTCATCTTTAAAAGGAAACTGGTAGCTGGAGGAGGAAGAAAGAAGGGATAAAAGCTTATTGCCCAGAATTCACCCAATCTGCCAAGAAAAACCACTTCTATAAAAACAAAATGACTGAAATATTGGACCTCATGCTCAAGTAACAAGATCCATTCCAATGAGCAGCTCTCTATAAGGATGTGCCCTCTATCTCCCAAGCTCACTTTCCAATTCAAGAAATTTATTTAGCATGCACTCCCACCATATGCCCATTCACACAGTTGGTGGTTTTCTAGCATCCTTAATGTCTGGGTGCCTATTCAACATATGCAGTGCTAGACTAGTGCCTAGCAGTAACCTTGTTTCCACCAAATACCATTAAAAAAGTGTCTACAGTTTCTATCAGTTTTCCAACCATTTCAACAAAGAGTTCTGATTTTTTTTAAAGATGAGAAATAAAGTGCATCTTTTTTGTCAATTCTTGTTACTTGTGTTTGATCATTTACACTGTATTTTCTAAGATTCCTTATGATGTATGGGATTATAGAAGCTACACTAGACCCTCAGAATGCATTTTGGAAACATACAAGGAAAGCGGTCTCCCAGGTTTTGTTCATTATCAGAAACCACAAAAGTCTGATAAAGAAAATTGGGAAGTAGATAATCTTTATATGTAGTTTCTGTTTTCATGAGGGGAAAATGATTGTCAAGAAGTAAAGCCAGAAATGATAGCCATTTTTTATATGGTGGTGAAGGGATGTAAGCAAGACCTGTTTTTTTTCAAATAAAAAAAAAAGATTTTTATGTCTTACAAGTTTTTCTGCTTTTTTCAACTACATCAGTGTTGTGGTTTAACCCCAGTCAGCAACTAAGCACCACGCAGCTGCTCACTCACTCCCCCCCAACCCAGTGAGATGGAGGAGAAAATCGGGAAAAGAAGTAAAACTCATGGATTGAGATAAGAATGGTTTAATAGAACAGAAAAGAAGAAACTAATAATGATAATGATAACACTAATAAAATGACAACAGTAATAATAAAAGGATTGGAATGTACAAATGATGCACAGTGCAGTTGCCTACCACCCACCGATCGACACCCAGTTAGTCCCTGAGCGGCGATTCCCCCCGCCCCCACTCCCCCCAGTTTATGTCTAGACATGACATCACATGGTATGGAATACCCCGTTGGCCACTTTGGGTCAGCTGCCCTGGCTGTGTCCTGTGCCAACTTCTTGTGCCCCTCCAGCTTTCTCACTGGCTGGGCTTGAGAAGCTGAAAAATCCTTGACTTTAGACTAAACACTACTTAGCAACAACTGAAAACATAAGTGTCTTATCAACATTCTTCGCATACTGAACTCAAAACATAGCACTGTACCAGCTACTAGGAAGACAATTAACTCTATCCCAGCTGAAACCAGGACAATCAGTTAGTTTAATGAAAGACACCATGCCTCCCTGAAAACTTTACTGAACTAGACAAGGGCAGAAGGAAAGGAAAGCAAAGCACTGGATACCTTCTAGAAGCAAATTTGAAGCAGTATCTCAGGCAGTGACTTCCCTCAGAACACGGCACAGTCAGGAGACAGCCTTAGTACAGTAGTCCTGGCTACCTCTACACCCACACATTACAGTAGGATGACAGAGCACTGAGCACTGGCCTAATGCACGCAGAAGGCCAGAGTCATACTTTGCAACTAGTTTCAAGCAAGCTACAAACATGTTGGCACAAAATGTTCTCAAATGTTATTTTCTGGAGCTTGAGCATGGTTTAAATTTAATAGACATAGCTGACTTCAAAACTTTAGTATTCAAAAGATTAAGAAAGTGAGGTTTAAATTTGTTCATATTAAGTCATTATGTCATAAATCCTTTTTATAGGATCTTATGACTATCCCTCAGTCACTTCAGTGTGCATATACCCTCCACTTTTGCTAGGGAAAGAAGTGTCGTTCCCTTCCACAGATATAAAACTGAAGCACAAAGAGATGTAGTAACTTACCCAGAGCAACAAGAAGCCCTTTGCAACCAAGCTGCACAGTGCCTTACACACAAACATCCTTCTCCACAGACCTGTTGCCTTGCTCCAGAGCACAATTAGGAAGGGAGATGAAATGCCACTGCTATATTGAGGTCAAATCTTAATTTTTATTTTTTAACTTATTTGTTGTAATTTACCCATATAATATGTTCAATAATATATAATAAACAAAGTTTCATAAAGTTAACATTGCCTTTGTTCCTGTCACGTCCTGTTCCTTCACTACAGTGATAAGTTGACCTGTGATACCCAATAAAGAAAAATCTAGCAAGCACATGGGGTTGTATTGTGCAGATCTGCTGAAGTCACAGAGTGTCTTAGACAGGCCTATTATTAACAATTAGCCACTTACTGTAAATTCTAGCTGACACATCTCATTAAATATAGGCCAAAATAGACTTTGGTGATCAAACCTCATTTTTAATAGCTTTTCCCAGCATTCTGCCAATTGTTGTCAGGAAGCTGAAAATTACTCCTACCACTAGGATGCCCACTTTATTCTTGCTGACTGCTGAGAAATTTCAAAAGACTGGCCTGCCTCCTCTGTGCCTGATAAAGGTAAAACCCAACCATGTGCTCATGATGGTGATAGGCTTTTAAAAACCTCTCAGCGGTCAGCATGAAGGGAAGAGGAGTAGGGGGTAAAAAGAAAAATATTTTCCATTGTCCTTTCTTCTACATAAGAGCCCAGAGTAGCTTATGGCATTGACTGCCCCCTTCTAACACAAATTTGATGTGCAGAAGTGGGACTGAACAGCTGGTCTAGTGTCCAGAATCTAAAGGGCAACTTATTCTTGAAATGTCTGCAGTTACATTCAACCCCCACAAGCAACCAAAAAATAAATGAAAGTCAATTTTTCACAAATATCAAACTTATCCAAAGATGCTTTATTAGACCAATTTTTTTTCTTTTTTTATTTCTTTCATCCTTCCCCCCAAGCCAGTTTCCCACACAGGGCAGGGATTCTTACTATATATAAACGGAAGCAAGCAATTGCAGGGAAATTTAGCTTACTTAGTGGACTCTGTGAGTATCTTAAGATCTCACTACCCAAAGATAATTACCTTAGCTCTGGTAATCTCTTCAGTTTAAACATTTCCCACCTCTGAGTAAGCACCAGAACCTAACTTGAGTCCTCTTAGTGCTTAGTGCTGGGGTAGTTTCAGCAATTATTTTCTAGGTTACATTTCAACATATCCAATGGCATGGCAGAACACAACATTTCAAGAAAAAGCACTTGTTAACCTCTCTATGTACAGAGTCAGATCATCCTATTTTACTTGTCAAGATTTTAGAGTTCCTTTTCTGACCTTAAATTTTTTCATTAGAAGTACCCATGGCCAAGAATCTTTTTCACCATGAGTACAGGCAAAACATAAGGATTACGGGTTTATTCAGGCTGGAAAGGACCTCATCCAAAGGGCTGTAGTCCCATCTCCTGCTGAAAGCAGGGTCAACTATGAGCTCAGATGAGGTTGCTCAGGCCTTTTTCCATTCAGGTTTTGAAACCCCCCAGGAACCCACACAATCTGGGACTATACAATCTTCCAGGCAACCTGTTCCAATGCTTGACTGTGCTCAAAGTGAAAAGGTTTTTCCTTGCACCCAGTCAAAATCAATCTGTTTCAACTTTCAACTTAGGCAGCCTGATGAAGCAGGCAAGTATCCAGATAGTCCAGCATGACTGAGCTGCTGACCGAAATACAGAGGGTTATAGCCGTGATTTTACACAACTTACCAAACTCTATAATAAAGTTCCAATGCCCTCTACTTCCCATTCTTTACAGTTTGTAATTATTGTCTGTGTGAGTCCCCAGTCAGGCCAATAATGCACTGATCCCTATCCATCCTGTCTTCCAAATGTGCTATTCTGACTCATTTGGTAAATACATTCAGTGAGCACAGCTTCTTTAGGTCCCGTATCTTCCCATTTGTTTAAGAAAACACTTTTGGCAAACACTTCTGCATCTATTAAAAAAAAAAAAAAAAACAAACATGAAAATAAATGCATTAATAAGCATGGGGGGTTTTTTCCAGTTAGGATGCTCCCACATCTAAAAAAAAAAATCTCAAGAGAGAATTTAGTTATCTGCAAATCAGTCCACTGAATGGAGAAATTAGAAATAGAGCTTCAGAAGCCTCACACGTTTTGCTTCATAAGTATTCAGGTGTGAAAGTGGAGTCACTGATATGGGTTCCCTTAGACTTGATTCAGCCAAGACCTTTTAATGATGTGTTTAATTTTAAAGAGGTAAATGTGACCTTCTCATGGGAAACTTTCTTTACAATTATTCTTCAGCAATCTAATGAAACCATCTTTCCTATCTAAACAGAAAAGATTCTCATCAGGAAATCTACAACAGAGATTGGCTATTACAGCATTTCCAAGTTTCCTCTGGGATACATATCCCACAAGGGTTCCTGCCTTTTAATTGACATCTTGGTGTCTGAGACCAAACACTGTGTCTCCACTCCATTTCCTGCTCATCCTTGAGACAGCCATGAATAGTTTCTGTCAAGAGATGCACTTCTATCAAAAATGGGAATAATCACGGGAAATATATATGGTCATTAAATTAGTTTCCTGTAACAGAACTTGAGGAGACTGCTTTTTTTGATTCTCAGCTTCAGAACCAGAAATGGTAAAACTAGCAAAGACGTATTAAGTCACACAGAAAGCATTCTAATGTCCTGTCAATGCAAAATATTTTTTACTTGTCCTGTATTGCTTTTTCTATATCTATCTCAAAATAGAAAGAGATCTAAAAAACTTTTCTTTCATCTTTAGCAATGTATACTGCAAGGAAAAATGAATCCTTCAGTTTGACTCTGCCTCTATAACAAGGGTCTTGCGCCCCGTCTGGTCTGTGGTGTAATCATCAGTACCAATAGCTCCCACCTATGCACATGCACAGAAGGCAATGCTGGGCTGCTGAGGAAGCAGCAAAGGGATACAAAACAGTATATACTCACAGCAGCTGGGGAGCCCTAATGCTCTACCTTAAAGGGAAAGAAAGTGAAGAAAAACAATAATGTAAACTCAGTTTGATTTCCTGTATTTAGTTGGATTCTTGAAAACAAGACTCCTGAGGTGGGCCAGGATTTTTTTAAATATGTTTTTTGCAGAAAATTAAGAATTCAGAGAAAACTGTCTAATCTTACTGGAAAACAAACCCAGACATTCTGCCATATGGAAGGAGTCTCAAATTCTCTAATCTGATTCACATGGGCTATTTCAGCAATTAAAGCTGTTTAAAGAAACTGTCCTGGTTTCAGCTGGGATAGAGTTAACTGTCTTCCTAGTAGCTGGTACAGTGCTGTGTTTTGAGTTCAGTATGTGAAGAATGTTGATAACACTGATGTTTTCAGTTGTTGCTCAGTAGTGTTTAGACTAATGTCAAGGATTTTTCAGCTTCTCATGCCCAGCCAGCGAGAAAGCTGGAGGGGCACAAGAAGTTGGCACAGGACACAGCCAGGGCACCTGACCCAAACTGGCCAACGGTGTATTCCATACCATGTGACGTCCCATCCAGTATAGGAACGGGGAAGTGGGGGCAGGGAATCGCCGCTCGGGGACTGGCGGGGTGTCGGTCGGCGGGTGGTGAGCAATTGCACTGTGCATCATTTGTACATTCCAATCCTTTCATTATTTCTGTTGTCATTTTATTAGTGTTATCATTATCATTATTAGTTTCTTCTTTTTCTGTTCTATTAAACCGTTCTTATCTCAACCCACGGGTTTTGCTTCTTTTCCTGATTTTCTCCCCCATCCCACTGGGTGGGGGGGAGTGAGTGAGCGGCTGCGTGGTGTTTAGTTGCTGGCTGGGGTTAAACCACGACAGAAACGTAAAGAGGGAATATCAGAAAAGGAAGCCAAGCAGATCTTCACAAATATAGCGGCTACATCATGCCTCCTACAATCACCAAAGTAGACATTATGGGAATGATGATAAGGGTAGAAGCTGGGTGGAGCTCAGGGGCTGAAAGAAACCTGCTATTTCAACATTATGGTGAACTCTGGAACAGAGGGAAGGCTACATGACCTTTCCTGTAGCAGGAGATAGATCCTCATCTCTGTGAAGCTCTGCTGTACATGAGCTAAGGTGACTCACCACCACAGTCCCCCAAACAATCTGAAACATGGCTGAGACAAGACAGCACTCTCTTGTACAGAACAGCCCATTTTTGCTGTTATTTTTACAACTGTAAAGAGCCACTCACTGCCTCAAAATGAATTCCTGGCCCCAGCTACCAAATAAACTATCAACACCTGCAGCCAGAAACACTTAAAAGAATTGATAGCGATCTACAGGAATTCTCAAAGAATGAGTAATCGCTGTACTACATTTGAAAATAAGAACCTTAAATGACTATATTCTTCTTGATGGGATGATGTTTGGGGCCAGGCCAAGCTGAGAGAACCATAAGGATCTTCAGACCAAGCACTAATTAACAGAAGTCATGTACAATACTGTTTTCTTCAATATAAAAACAGTCTTGCTCAGCCTTCCAAAGCTCCATCAGCAGAGCCCTATATGTGGTATTGTTCTCTGAACAAGGAAGTGAACTAAAGCTTCTAATTTCTTGACTAACTTCATTTAAAGAAAGAATGAGACTAGTGCCAAAAAGCAATCAATGGATCCCCAGTCAAACAAAACACTCAAGGTCATGATTTGAATCCAGTCACTCATGTATTTAAAGTTAAAAATGTGTTTAAGTGCCTTGCTGGATGAAGGCCCAATGACCTCTTTTTTGGACATTAGTCTAGCTAAATCCAACAAATACATGGAGTTATACTCAAGAACTGAAAGTTTATTTAATGATAAACTCCAAAATTCTGATTTCCTCTTTCTTTGCAGCCACACACATTGTCTCAGAAAGTGTCCCTTTTCCATAATGATATTTGGAATAACCTCTACAGAAGACAGACAGCCTGGGTTCACCTGTCTAAAAAAGACCCAAAATCTTGTGATACTGGGAGATATGTCATCAAGAGTTCTAACAATAAGCCAATATCAAATTGGTGCCTGAGTAAATTAATTAAATTTTCTAATATCTATAATAAAACAAGAGAAAAGAACTACAGCCCAGGAACCTGGCCAAAGTCCTTTCTTTCAAATATTGCTAAATAGATTAATAGATATTGTTGGGAACCTGTGATGAATTTTTCTACTCTTTCTACAAACGTTTAAGTATTTATCAACAGAACTCATTTAGCTATACTAACTAAAATGTTTTTGAACTTTCCTTATTATTTTTATTTACTTGTTTTTTACTTTTAATAGTATCCTCCAATTAAATTCTGTTAAGTTATACACTTGAAAATGGATTTACACTCATCCAAGTTTCAGTCCAGTGATCCTCATTAGCATTGTCTGTCTGCCTTAAGTATTTTCAAAATAATTTTTCAAGTGTATGTGATTTTACTTTTTCTTCAAATAAGAAGAAACAAAGAACCAACTCTTCAATTACTTTTAAGGCAACAACCCCAATGATTTACAGAAGAAGGACTTTTGTACCCAGAATGTCCCATTAATTATCAAAGAAGTATAATCAAACATAATTATTGCTGCATCCTGTGTGCTAAGAACAATAAAACTAACACATATTCATAAGCACTTTGTAACTTAATTTCAAGATATTCTGGTGCTTAGGTGCCCTGGAGAACTCAAGTCCTTTACACTTCTGACAATGTCACCCTTTTTTTCTGTGCTTGGGCTAATGCTTGACTTCATGTCTTCAAAAAGACTACTTTTGGGGGAGGAAGTAATCCCTTTAGGACAAGTGACTGGTGTTAAGAGATCACTCCATCATTTCTCCAAAAGGAGAAATTGTGAGCATCTGCCAAGAGTACACAGAAACTACAATATTTTTTAAACGGAAAACAGTAAGTCTTCTGTATGTACAAGTTAAAAACTCCTGGAAAGGAATCCATCTTGCAGTGAGAAATGTCGTTACCAACTACAATGAAACTTGCTACCAAGGCCTCAGAAAAAAATTCTTTTTTATAAATTTTAATAAATATTTCCAAGATCTCCAAAATCCCAGTTCCAACACAACACTCTGGATTTATATTGTGAGGTTCAGAACTGGCAAATAACTCAATAGGTCTGGATCTTCAACTCTCAATAAACCCAGAGCAATAAAATAGGCAGCTTTTAAGTGATCATTTTCTGTCTTCCACAGTGTTGAACTCATACTTACGTTGCCAATTCTGTTGTGTGTTGGCAGTAAAATATGGAGAAATTAACCCTCCCTTACCTGACTGACTTAAAGCAGATTCAGTCCTTGTCATGGGAGGCACTAACCCCTCACCATTATTGATGTCAAATTATCCTCACTCAGTTCCGTAAAATGTAATATAATCTGAGTAATGTTCTAGGATGTGAACCTGTGAACCCCTGGACTTCTTTGGAAAGGAAAAGAAAGCAATAAAAGTTTTTCATTTTAACTTTGGTTTTATGCAGTAATTTTCAGCATAAATAAACTGCATTATCATTTTCTCTCCGAGTCTGTGCCCTCACTTTATGTTTGGCTGTTCACAGATAGGACTTGCTGAGCAAATAGTTCCCGAGGGTCTTATTTCCAGATGCTGGTGAACAAAGTCATCTTGGTAAACCAATAATTCAGAACAGCTTCATTATTCTGATAAACATCTATGTGTAAACATACCCCAACACCCATTGCGTGTTACTCTATTCGATTTGTAATTACACTGAAAAATTTATTGAAAATCCTATCACAAGTTTGCTTTCAAATACTTACTTCAAAGGTAAGTCCACCTTTCCTCTAGTTTCCTCAAGGAAATATAGTTCACATTCTTTGTTACATATCCAAGAACAATACCTCTTCCCTTATGAGAGAGGAAAAAATCTTAAGTGACAGAGAGAAGTGAAGAAAAACCTAACTATTTAGCTTCCCAGTCCCTTATTCTGGGATATGACAGCATCTGAATTCCTCTGCATTTGAACTTGAGAACAGGCCAACTAGAATCATACACCAAGCTCTCAAGCAGTTGAGGACAGAGGAGCTTGATGTACAGGCCTTTTAAGTGTTGGCACTGCATGAGTACAAAGCACTACAAAAATTATCACAATTAATATAATAGTTCACACCTTTCTGACCTGCTTCAGACTATATCTACTGGTGTAGGCTGCATTCACCTGGGAGCATGACATTAAAATGACTGAACACTTTCACATGTCTCTGACAGCAACTTTACATTTAACAGTCTATTCCACTAAAATCAAAACACTCTCCCCATTGTCCTAGTTTCAGCTGGGATAGAGTTAACCGTCTTCCTAGTAGCTGGTACAGTGCTATGTTTTGAGTTCAGTATGAGAAGAATGTTGATAACACTGATGTTTTCAGTTGTTGCTCAGTAGTGTTTAGACTAATGTCAAGGATTTTTCAGCTTCTCATGCCCAGCCAGTGAGAAAGCTGGAGGGGCACAAGAAGTTGGCACAGGACACAGCCAGGGCACCTGACCCAAACTGGCCAACGGTGTATTCCATACCATGTGACGTCCCATCCAGTATAGGAACGGGGAAGTGGGGGGCGGGGATTCGCCGCTCGGGGACTGGCTGGGTGTCGGTCGGCGGGTGGTGAGCAATTGCACTGTGCATCATTTGTACATTCCAATCCTTTCATTATTGCTGTTGTCATTTTATTAGTGTTATCATTATCATTATTAGTTTCTTCTTTTTCTGTTCTATTAAACCGTTCTTATCTCAACCCACGGGTTTTGCTTCTTTTCCCGATTTTCTCCCCCATCCCACTGGGTGGGGGGGAGTGAGTGAGCGGCTGCGTGGTGTTTAGTTGCTGGCTGGGGTTAAACCACGACAGTCCTTTTTGGCGCCCAACGTGGGGCACGAAGGGTTGAGATAACGACAAACCTGACCAGAGCTTGTTAAAACAAATTTGTTATAAGCATTCATTATATCGGTCTAATAGTCGCTGGTCATTATGTTGATTTATGTGTTCTTAGAGTTGTTGCTCTGGTTTTTAAAGTTCTGTTATGTATCACCTCGCTTGCTGTATGTAGTCCCTCTTCTGCTGCTTATCATCCGTGGGAGGTGGATTAAGGTTTTCGCTTTGATGTATTGTATAACACTGGTTTATGGTATGATAAAGTCGTCAGCTATGGGATTAATCCGGTACTTGCACCCAGCATTGTCACCTTTATACTGTGGAAGCCATCTGTGGGAAACTATTAATAATTATACCATTCACCTTTCCTCCTTGGAAAACCAGTCTATGGGTGGGATACCTTTCTTCCCCTCTCCTTTCTCCTTCAGTCCAGTTACAATGGTGTTTGAGAATTTTGAAAAATTTGAATACTCTTGGGATGTTGGGACCAGCACGGTCCTAGCCCTACTGCTAGGAATTAGCATGCTTCTGAATGTGGTTCAGCTCTCGTTTAAGGTTAAACAACTATTTAAGAAAATCACCCAGAGATCTGCCCCAAGGCTGGATAATTATGAGTGGCAGGGTGTGTGGGGTAGTATGGGCAAGTACCTAGAAAAGTGGGCACCTCCAATGTTTTGGAAATTCACCCCTGAACAAGTGCAGAATCCAGAAGAACTAGTAAAATATTTGGAAAAGGTATGCTGTCACCCCGGCAGCTCCAGAGAGATACAAATTACTGCAACGTGCTGGGGCCTGGCCCATGCCTATCGAGCCCTGTTCGACACCACTCAGTACCCTCAAGGGGAAGAGAAGGTCTCTGGACCTAACAACAAAACGATGAGCACTGCGGTCACTCAAACCTCGGCAACGGGCACTGCGGCCCCTCCAGCCCCGGCGACGAGCACTGTGGCTACCCAAACCTCAGCGACAGGCACTGAGGTCCCTCCAGCCCCAGCAACGAGCACAGCAGCTACCCAAACCTTGGCAACAGACACCGCGGTTATCCAAGACCCGGTGAGCGGTACTGCAACTGAACCAGCGGACCAACCTGCACCAGTATCAGTTGCCCCTGTACAGAAAAAGAAATATACAAAAAAATCAGTTCGCTTAGCGAAGGATGAAGGCGAACCAGGGTCATCACGGGAACAGGAGGAAGAGGCAGAACCAGAGGTAATAACCCGGTCCCTATCCTTGAGTGAGCTGCAGGATATGCGAAAAGATTTTGGCCGCCGTATAGGTGAGCATATTATCACCTGGCTCCTCCGATGCTGGGACAATGGGGCTAATAGCTTGGAATTAGAAGGTAGGGAAGCCAAGCAGCTGGGATCGCTTGCCAGGGAAGGTGGCATTGACAAGGCAATTGGAAGAGGGACACAAGCCATCAGCCTCTGGAGGCGACTCCTGTCAAGTGTGAAGAAAAGGTACCCCTTTAAGGAAGATGTTATATGTCAATCAAGCAAGTGGACAACCATGGAAAAAGGTATCCAATATCTGAGGGAATTAGCTGTGCTAGAGACAATTCATCATGATCCGGACAACCCACAATTACCCAAAGATCCAGACGAAGTCCAATGCACACGACCCATGTGGCGGAAGTTTGTACGGAGCGCACCATCGTCCTATGCCAACTCACTGGCAATAATGACCTGGAAAGACGAAGAGGCACCGACAGTGGATGAAGTGGCTCGCCAACTCCGTCAATACGAAGAAAATCTCTCCTCCTCCCTACAAGCCTGCATTTCGGCTGTGGAGAAGCTGTCCAAGGATTTCCAGCAATTCAAAGAGGAGATGTCCTGTTGCCCACCTGTAAGGACCAATGTCTCAGCTATTAGGAGTGAGCGCTCCTCTGCCCAAGAGAGAGAATATAGAAGGTACACACCGCGAGGTGCCCTGTGGTTTTACTTATGTGATCATGGAGAGGACATGAGGAAATGGGATGGAAAACCTACCTCGGTCCTAAATGCACGGGTACGTGAACTGCGAGGAAAAAACACGACCAAAGGGGATTCTACCAGGAAAAATGCCGCTCCGGTTTCCAAACAGAGTAGAAGGGCTGATCTTATTTCTGATCCTCTTGAAGGGACTTCTGAGCCAATTTTACGAGAAGTGAATACTGGATACTCTGACCAGAATTAGAGGGGCCCTGCCTCCAGCCAGGTGGAGGAAAGGGATAACCGGGTCTATTGGACTGTGTGGATTCGATGGCCTGGCACGTTAGACCCACAGGAGTATAAGGCTCTAGTAGACACTGGCGCACAGTGTACTTTAATGCCATCAAGTTATGAAGGGGCAGAACCCATTTCTATTTCTGGTGTGACAGGGGGATCCCAAGACTTAACTGTATTGGAAGCTGAAGTAAGCCTAACTGGGAATGAATGGCAGAAACACCCCATTGTGACTGGTCCAGAGGCTCCGTGCATCCTTGGCATAGACTATCTCAGGAGAGGGTATTTTAAGGACCCAAAGGGGTATCGATGGACTTTTGGTATAGCTGCCTTGGAGACGGAGGGCATGGAACAGCTGTCTACCCTGCCTGGTCTCTCTCAAGACCCTTCGATTGTGGGGTTGCTGAGGGTTGAAGAACAACAAGTACCAATTGCTACCACGACAGTGCACCGGCGCCAATATCGCACCAACCGAGACTCTCTGATTCCCATCCACAAGCTGATTCGCCAACTGGAGAGCCAAGGAGTGATCAGCAAAACTCGCTCACCTTTTAATAGTCCCATATGGCCCGTGCGAAAGTCTAATGGGGAGTGGAGACTAACAGTTGACTATCGCGGCCTGAATGAAGTTACGCCACCGCTGAGTGCTGCCGTTCCAGATATGCTAGAACTTCAATACGAACTAGAGTCAAAGGCAGCCAAGTGGTATGCTACAATTGACATTGCTAATGCGTTTTTCTCAATCCCTCTGGCAGCAAAGTGTCGTCCACAATTTGCCTTTACTTGGAGGGGTGTCCAGTACACTTGGAATCGATTGCCCCAGGGGTGGAAACACAGCCCCACCATTTGCCATGGACTAATCCAGACTGCACTGGAAAAAGGTGAAGCTCCGGAACACCTGCAATACATTGATGACATCATCGTATGGGGCAACACGGCAGAAGAAGTCTTTGAGAAAGGGAAGAAAATAATCCAAATCCTTCTGAAAGCCGGTTTTGCCATAAAAGAAAGTAAGGTCAAGGGACCTGCACGGGAGATCCAGTTTTTAGGAATAAAATGGCAAGATGGGCGTTGTCAGATCCCAATGGATGTGATTAACAAAATAGCAGCTATGTCTCCACCAACTAATAAAAAGGAAACACAGGCCTTCTTAGGTGTCGTGGGGTTTTGGAGAATGCATATTCCAAATTACAGTCTGATTGTAAGCCCTCTCTATCAAGTGACCCGAAAGAAGAATGATTTTCAATGGGGCCCTGAGCAACAACAAGCCTTTGAACAAATTAAACGGGAGATTGTTCACGCAGTAGCCCTTGGACCAGTCCGGACAGGACAAGATGTTAAAAATGTGCTCTATACTGCAGCTGGGGAGAATGGCCCTACCTGGAGCCTCTGGCAGAAAGCACCTGGGGAGACCCGAGGCCGACCCCTGGGGTTTTGGAGTCGAGGATATCGGGGATCCGAAGCTCGCTATACTCCAACTGAAAAAGAGATATTGGCAGCATATGAAGGAGTTCAAGCTGCCTCAGAAGTGGTTGGTACTGAAACACAGCTCCTCTTAGCACCCCGACTGCCAGTGCTGGGCTGGATGTTCAAAGGGAGGGTCTCCTCTACACATCACGTGACTGATGCCACGTGGAGTAAGTGGATTGCACTGATCACACAACGGGCTCGCATAGGAAACCCCAGTCGCCCAGGAATTTTGGAAGTGATCACGGACTGGCCAGAAGGCAAAGATTTTGGAATGTCGCCAGAGGAGGAGGTGGCACGTGCTGAAGAGGCCCCACTGTATAATAAACTGCCAGAAAATGAGAGGCAATATGCCCTGTTCACTGACGGATCCTGTCGCATCGTGGGAAAGCATCGGAGGTGGAAAGCTGCCGTATGGAGTCCTACACGACAAGTTGCAGAAACTGCTGAAGGAGAAGGTGAATCGAGTCAGTTTGCAGAGGTGAAAGCCATCCAGCTAGCATTAGATATTGCTGAAAGAGAAAAGTGGCCAGTGCTCTATCTCTATACTGACTCATGGATGGTGGCAAATGCCCTGTGGGGGTGGCTACAGCAACGGAAGCAGAGCAACTGGCAGCGCAGAGGTAAACCCATCTGGGCTGCCGCACTGTGGCAAGATATTGCATCCCGGCTAGAGAATCTGGTTGTAAAAATACGTCATGTAGATGCTCACATACCCAAGAGTCGGGCCACTGAAGAACATCAAAACAACCAACAGGTGGATCAGGCTGCCAAGATTGAAGTGGCTCAGGTGGACCTGGACTGGCAACATAAGGGTGAGCTATTTATGGCTCGGTGGGCCCATGATGCTTCAGGCCATCAGGGAAGAGATGCAACATATAGATGGGCTCGTGACCGAGGGGTGGACTTGACCATGGACACTATTGCACAGGTTATCCATGAATGTGAAACATGTGCTGCAATTAAGCAAGCCAAGCGGTTAAAGCCCCTGTGGTATGGAGGGCGATGGCTGAAATATAAATATGGAGAAGCCTGGCAGATTGACTATATCACACTCCCACAAACTCGCCAAGGCAAGCGCTATGTGCTCACGATGGTGGAAGCAACCACTGGATGGCTGGAAACATATTCTGTGCCCCATGCCACCGCCCGGAACACTATCCTGGGCCTAGAAAAGCAAGTCTTGTGGCGACATGGCACCCCAGAACGAATTGAGTCAGACAACGGGACTCATTTCCGAAACAACCTCATAGACACCTGGGCCAAAGAGCATGGCATTGAGTGGGTGTATCATATCCCCTATCATGCACCAGCCTCTGGGAAAATTGAGTGATACAATGGACTGTTAAAGACTACATTGAGAGCAATGGGGGGTGGAACTTTCAAACATTGGGATACACATTTAGCAAAAGCCACCTGGTTAGTCAACACCAGAGGATCTGCCAATCGGGGTGGCCCTGCCCAGTCAGAATTTTTACATACTGTAGAAGGGGATAAAGTCCCTGTAGTGCACATAAAAAATATGTTAGGGAAGACAGTCTGGGTTACTCCTGCCTCAGGCAAAGGTAAACCCATTCGTGGGATTGCTTTTGCTCAAGGGCCTGGGTGCACTTGGTGGGTGATGCGAAAAGATGGGGAAGTCCGATGTGTGCCTCAAGGGGATTTAATTTTAGGTGAGAACAGCCAGAATTAAACTGTATATTAGTTGCTATATAACCCTGCTACTGTATGTTATCCTTACTATAATTATGTGCTATATCCATAGTACTATAGTAAGAATCACTTAGATCAAGCAAGAAAAGAACTGTGATAAAACTGAGCAAAGCACAGTAGTGATGGAACCAGAACTGACTCCAGCATGCAACAATCCAACGGTGCACACCATCCTCCTGCTGCGCCAAATGTCACCTGCTTGTCACACTGCACTGAAGCCCAATTCTGCTCTACCGACTGAGAGGACTTTGCACCATCCCTCCTGCCCAGAAAGACTGGTATGACAGATGGAGCCCAGAGTCAGAAACTAAATGAACTCAATGAACATTTTATGAACATGACCCATGAACTAAAGGAATGATATCTCTGTGTGTGTATACATATATATATATCATTGCTCATATGTCTTAAAGGAATGGAAAGGTGATGATTGATCAGGATGTAACTAAAGGTATGGGAACTGTGCATGACGTCAATGGTATAGAATAAGGGGTGGATACTGTCCTGGTTTCAGCTGGGATAGAGTTAACTGTCTTCCTAGTAGCTGGTACAGTGCTATGTTTTGAGTTCAGTATGAGAAGAATGTTGATAACACTGATGTTTTCAGTTGTTGCTCAGTAGTGTTTAGACTAATGTCAAGGATTTTTCAGCTTCTCATGCCCAGCCAGCAAGAAAGCTGGAGGGGCACAAGAAGTTGGCACAGGACACAGCCAGGGCACCTGACCCAAACTGGCCAACGGTGTATTCCATACCATGTGACGTCCCATCCAGTATAGGAACGGGGAAGTGGGGGGCGGGGATTCGCCGCTCGGGGACTGGCTGGGTGTCGGTCGGCGGGTGGTGAGCAATTGCACTGTGCATCATTTGTACATTCCAATCCTTTCATTATTGCTGTTGTCATTTTATTAGTGTTATCATTATCATTATTAGTTTCTTCTTTTCTGTTCTATTAAACCGTTCTTATCTCAACCCACGGGTTTTGCTTCTTTTCCCGATTTTCTCCCCCATCCCACTGGGTGGGGGGGAGTGAGTGAGCGGCTGCGTGGTGTTTAGTTGCTGGCTGGGGTTAAACCACGACACCATTTTTCAAAAAATTCAGCAGACTTCATAGGGTTTGAGGGTTGGATCAGTGAACTAACTGCATGTGATTTGAAGTTAGAGCCTTCCAAAACCAAAATTCCTATAAAGGGACAGAGTTCACCTTTGCATGGATGCGTGTATCAGCATCAGCACACATATCTGTATGTTCATACACTGACCCAGGAATTCAGTTGATGCTAAAAGAACGAACCACTGGACTTTTAAACTCATTCATGATATGAGCCATCCCTCTCATGGAAGGCTGTTTTGAACACAACATTCAGCACAATATTAAACTCACTCATTCATTTGTAAAACTGAAGAGAGAAGGGAGTCATCAACCTTGATCCTTTTTCCCTTAAATATTTACCTCCCTGTCCATTTCTTTGTGGAAAAGTCTCCTTCTGGTAGCCCAGCAGCACACCAACACAACTCCTTCCTTCCCTTTCTTGGAATTTACTTAGCCTTCACCAGTTTGTAAGACATTGAATTATTAATGGAATTTTCCTGAGCATTTTATTACACTGCAGATGAAATCTGGGGTTTTCACTTCCTAAAATAAAAGTCAAGTGCTGTGTCTCAGAAATCAAATGGTGACTTGAATATAATGTACAATTAACACTTTGAGAATGTGGAAATATGATAGAATATGTATGTTCTCTAAGCATGGCTAGGTGCACAGAAAGAGACAGAAAAACCTAATGAGGTGAGCCTGGAGTACACAGCCCCCAAAGATGTGTGCATACCAGGAGTAGGATGTGATGTGAAATTTGATTACTAAACAAAGAAAACTAACGGCCAATTATTGCCACATCTGATTGGCCCAGAGCTCATGGCACCAACATAGAAGAGCAACCCTTTGTGTGTTAATGGCTTCTAAAATGCTAAAGGATTCATAGGAAAGGAAGAAGATGACGAACTAAAGGAAGAAGTTAATGAACTTGCTAGAAGCAGCAATGAATGATGGCAAAGATGGAGGTGAAGGGAGATCTGTCAGTTGTTACTCATATGCTTTCCCTTATTGAAACAGGCCAGTAATTAATCTATAAAGATTGAGGGGCTAGAATGTGACTGGTTTCTCATGCTTTCCTGTTGGCATCCGGATGCTGCAAATATTTCAATATATGACTAAATAGACATACTATATTAGCAGAGAGGGACAGACTGATCAAACTTGTGCCAAGACAGAATCTGAAAGCCACATACATAGTCAAATAAAAAGATACATCTCAATAGTCAAATTTCCCTGGCATTACCACTTGTCACAAAGAGTATTATTCTGGTTACGAGTTACTGGTTTTATGCATTATATTAATCAATAAAGATGAAGGCATTCTGCCAATTGCTTTAGATTTTGTGTTTTGAGAATAATAGTACTTAGCAACAGTAATGGGGAACAAAAAGTCATCTCACTCAATTCCTAAGAAGGATCGTATTTATCTTTTTAAAAGTGACACAAAAAAGTTAGTTTCCTTATAAATATGAGAGAATTAGAGTAGTCAAGAGCTGAACAATTGAGCCCTTCATTTAACAAGACACTTTCAGATTCACTGAGTCCACAACAATTATATAATTTAAGATTCTTCTTTGTAAGGATGACCTATGCAATTTTCCTTCCACTCCATCTTCTTTTGTTAAGTTTCTCGTCATCTTTCTCATTCTACTTAATCATAGCCTGCATTGATAATACATATACTGTAAACCAGATTATAATATATAAACCTGTGTTTAATTCAGCCACATTCTGCCTAAAAACATTAATGACATCATAATCAACTATACTACTTTCAACTTTCTTAAATACTGTACCCTGAGTTCAGATTTTTGACAAATGCTTATACATATTTACCATGTTTTCTATCAGTCTGGCCTACTTAGACTACTAAGACCAGTCAGTACCAGCTGTTACTGCTATCTTCACACAATAGAGATTTCCCATTAGCATCTCAGTTCTGTAGGTATCACAGGATACAGTAATAAACAGTATCATAGGTCTTTCAAAGTATCACTCTCTGCATTTTTAAAGCAATTTAGCACATGGAATCCTGAGAAACTAAAGCAACATAGCACATGCAATGCCGAGAAACTACACTACCTGTTGGTATTTATATGAAGATAATTTGGCTAAACAACAGTTACAAAAATTCTTTGCAGTTGGAGGACATTAAAAAACAAAAGGAGATGCAGGCAAACAGTAATGATCAGTTTCCCATGTTCACAGGGGACATAACTAAAATCCATCCCCTACTTATGGAAGGGTATTTTAGTTTGCTTAGGTTTTTTATTTATGAGCTTCTTGTTAGTACAGGCACCATATAGGATTTTTTATTACTACTAGTAGATGGAAGCAGGTTCAAAGTGAGAGTTGACTTTGCATCTATCTTTCAAGATTTACTGTGTATAATATACACTAAAAGCTTCACCTACTTTGGCCTCATTATATCTTGCTTAATCGAGTCTTAATAAAAAGACTGTTCTAGTGTGATATGTATTAATTGGTTTTCAAGAAGAGAGGCTTGAAGCTGTATAGACATCTCAATTAGGGATGCATTTCAACATAAATACAAAATTTAAGCCTCTTATGATTGCCAAAAGATTGGCTTAGAGCTAAACATTGTGAACTGATGCACCAAGTCTCTAGATCTATTTTGTACCTAGCTAGCAAGGTGAAGTATTTCTATAGTAGATTGATTTAATGCTGCTGAAGACTAAAGTGGGACTACATCCTGAGTGTGTGAAAGGCTGTCACAGAGGGAAAGCTTAATTTATCAATTTGCCAGTTTCTCAGGGGAAGCCATTAATGACAGCAGCATGAGACTGCCTTTTAGCAGGATTCATTGGACTTATTTTCCTAACTTAAAAAAAAAAAAAAAAAAAAAACTTTTCCCCCCATAAAATACCAGATCTGTCAGACACACAAAAGGATGACAGGAAATGCAGCTCTAAGCACAGAGAGCACCATCTATTCATCTCACAGCTTCCTCCTTATATTCAGAACTCCAAGTGGCATAAAAACAGTATATTTAAAAAACAACAAAACAAAACAAAACAAAAACCTAACAAATCCACCCTAAAAAATGTTATACACTCATTTTGCACATAATAAGAGATGGTGTATTTTAAATAGCATGGCTTTGCTTACACCTGTAGATGCCCAAGCAAAGGCACACAGCAATAACATATCATGAATGAGTCAGTAACTACTTCCTGTAAGTATCATGGAGCATTCTAGTAAAAACTGTTCAAATCAGCTCAAGCTTTTTAAAATAAAATAATTTTCAGTGCCAATCCAGGATGTCTTTAAGGCAATTACAAAAATCTGTGCAGCGTAGCCAGAAGAAAAACCTCAGTTGTATATACAGCTCCAGCCCAGAAAAACATTCAAAAATACACCTGAGTCTGTGTCTCACTGACTCAAATTAAGTTCAGGCCTATTTGCGGTTCTAATAAATAGCTAGACCTATGAAATACACTAAACTTATGCAGAGCATGTATGACCTCCACCACCAATCACCATTGGTTCTGTTTCACCACAGAAGTCTAGAAAACATGTAATAAAGAATAGTGTCTGAGACAATAAGCTTTGTAATTATTTACATATAGTTTTCTGCCTCTTAATCAGAGTTTGTAGCTTGTTAAATTAGTGTAGTTTTAATTAAAGCATCTGATTAGATGTACTAGGTCCCAGCAGAGTTACTGCTCCCAATGAGAAGGGGTGAGAGCTGAGCCTCCTTTCGAGCATGCCAAAGCAAGCTCTCCTCTTGGCTTTGTACATCTATGGATGTGTCAAGTTTCTTGATATCACCTCTGGCAGATGGATCACTGAGCAGAGGGAAGCCGTGCTACTCTGCTTCTTCTCCATTACTGAGTTTGCACTGTAGTGGCTCTCCCATCCAATGACCCCTACCTTTGATCTCACAACAGATTCAGAGAAAGACAGACTGCTACTGACTCACTGGAAGAAAAGGAAGCTAAGGTTTTCTTTGCCTGCAGAGACAGAAGAGCTGACAAGAAAAGGAGACAATGGTGCAATTCCTGGCATTTCAGCCCCTGCTTGGGTGACAGGATGAAATGAAGTAGCATACCCATATTTAAACTCCTTACCATTTCAAAGGATTCATTGTGTTGTTCCAGCTGTTGTTAACTCTAAGAAAGGTAAAGAAAAAGGATACTGTCACCTGTAAGAATGATGCTCTTTTACTAGGAAACTCTCCAGAGGTTTTGATCACAATTTTTGTGTTTAACCCGTGGGCAGAGATGACCTTAGTATATGTTTGCCCCTGGAAAATTAATTGCCCCATAGGAATTGAAGATAAATCAAAAACATTGAGGGCAGAGGAAGGCCTTCAAACACCTTTTTCATCAATTAACAGCATAATATCTTTCTCTGACCTATTTAGGCAGACCACAGCAATCACGGAGAGAAACCTTATGCAACTGAAATGCCATGCAAGCACAGACAGACATGCTGATTTGCAGAAGACAGGCACTTGTTACTAGAACACAGACACCTCTGAACAAGTGTTTAAGATACATATCAGCTGTTCTCTGAGGCTCTGAACTCTTTCATTGGTACATACAGAAAATTCAAACCTTAAAACTCAAGAGCATGTTACAAAACGTAGACTCAAAGCCACCACAGCCTGCTAATCAGTGGCATTTCAATGACATCTATATGAATACCAGAAAGACGTTAAAGCTAACACTGCAGAGCAATCTTTGCACTTTCCAGCACTGACACACCACTGGTTGCATGTTATTTATGTGTAACTGGAACACACTGACACCTGAGGCAGTCAGGATAACTGAAAATTTTTTTTCAGGGAAAAGTCAAGGTTTTCCATCCTCCCTAACAGTCTCCAGGTGGCCCAATCACTATGATTCTCGGACTGTGAACAAGACAATTAGGGAATGATAAGCCCTGAGAGATCATGCTTAGCGTTCTGAATAAGAATTCCATTTATGTTTATAACTCCTCAGTCTTCTCTGTTGTGAAGACAGACTTGTTTTCTTGAAAGATAATACAGCCCCCTGGCCCTTGGAAGCTAGTATTTTTTCTCACAGAAAGACTGAAGATAGGACCTATTACCATTCTAGATTTACAGATCTGGAAACAGACGACAAAGGCAGCTAATCTTTCTTTCAAACCCATCTATACAGGCAAGTTATGATACAGAGCTGTGCTGAGAACTCACAGCCTATTTTGAAATCAGTGAGATTTGTGTAAGCTTTGTACTTCTTGAGACGGAACCTGCATTGGAAAACTTGAAATTTTGTCTCAAAGACCAGTGAGAATTGGTGTCCTAGTAGTAGTTTGTGACTTCATTTTACTGCCCATTGTCCAGATATTTCCAGGCAGCTACAGCTTATATAGCTGTTTTGCATAGGGGCTAGATCAACCTCAGTCAAACCATTCAGGCTTTTATGGCTTCTCCATGCCATTGGCAGTATTTTGTGCCAACCCTGTTTTTAACAGAACTGAACTAATCTTGGGTTTTTTCAGAGATCAAGGGATGCGTGAAGAGAGTCACCAGATCCAGATGATCAGATTTACAGAGCTGTGACCTATAGGGAAGCAGCAAGCAAGTACTTTGCCTTCGTGATCCATTTGATAAGCACATGTTCCTTTTTCTCTGCCAATGGAAGCTAAATTCTCTCTTGCAAACTCATTATCCTTCACCATGCTTTCACCTTTTAAACATCAAAACTGATAAGAATTCACTGAGTAGAAAGAAGCAGAGTGGAGTAAGAGGTCAGATTTTCATCCAGTGTCACTCCAGTCATTTTAAAGGGATTTAGATTAGTCCCTGATGGCTATAACTCCTGTCTGCTTCCAGACTAGACAATATCTCCCCCAAACAACTAAATAGTCTCTAAGATATTCTGAGGATTTATCATAGGGACATCCCTGTAGAAGCTCAAACTCCTTCTGAATGCAAGGTGAGCATAAGTGAGCCTAAAGAGGAACACAGATATCTGCATTCACGTGCCTTCTCTTTCTTAAGAGCCATGTAATCCCACTTTTCCTTTTGCACACAATGAAAGAAGAGAGAAAAAAAACCCAGCTCTTTTGCAAGCTAGCTAGCTAATGCAAATGTAAACCCTCTGCCCAGTACAGAATGTGTCTGAATTCCATCTGTATCACATTGCTACATGCCAATTACTTTAATTAGGGTGAGACCCAAGACTTGCAAGAGAAAGTTCACAGTGTAATTAAGAAATAGTTTTTCCTCAGTGCTCTTCTTTCATCTTTTTCTTTGCTCATTTTCCTGCTTCCCTCCCACCCTTTCTCCATTCAGAGTTTCTCATTCTGATTCTTTAGCCATTTTGGCACCAGCATTATTGTACTTACACCTTCAGGCAGGCATGAAAGCCAAAAAGCTGGTTGCCTTTAATGCTTCCAAGATAAGGTGTAAAGAATGAAAAGCAAAGAAATGAAAGTGAAAGGATTTATACTGTTTTAGAGTGCAGTTTGATGCAGTGTGGCACAACGCTTTGAAGCGTATCTTATTAAAAGCAATGGCACATTCTGCCAAGAAATGCCATTGCTCAGCACTCAGAGAGCTGGGTAATCTCACACAAACACAACAAATGTACTCGACAACAAGGGAAAGACTGATTAGGTTGTGTAGATGTTCTGCAGGACCTATAATCAGCATGATAATACTGAATGAATCAATGATAATGAGTGTTGTCTTAACAATACCAGCAAAAGTCATACAGCTGTCAAGGTTTGTTCAAACATCAATTTTCATTTTAAGAGCTAGCCAGTCTCCATCTGCTTTGCAGTTGGGAAGGTTTAACACCAACAGTGGGCAACTTTTAACAACTCCTATGTCACATGGTAGCCAATGCTATTTATTGCCCACAGTCTTGACACTTCAAACCAGAATGTATCAGAATTTGCCTGAACAAATTCCCACATAAAATTCTTTGTCTGTAACAAAATCCCTTCTGGGAGTTTCTCTGGGTTGTCAGTATTACACAAATTCATCACACAGCTGGTTCTGAAGTGGCAGGATTTCTCTTTCTTTCTTTTGAAGGATTTGTAAAGTATTCACTGGATTCATTCATCACATCTTACTTCAGCTATAAATCTTTCATTGCTTGGCAAAAGAGAAAAGCCAAGCTAAGTGTTATTTCTAAAATTTAGCATATTCTGGGAGTATTTTAAATCACTGTAATATATTATTATGATTTATTATTTATTATGTCTCTTTGTGGATAGATGTATAAGCTTGTCTTTGTTTTAATTCAGGTTTAAAAGTTTGCTATACTCCAATAGCCAAGCAGGTGCCCCTATTTAGAATATGTTACCACAAACTGATTTAGAATCAGGTGCTAATTGTAAACTAACACACCTTAAAGCCTGGCAGTTAAACTATGTTATAAAAGTAGATTCCAGAATTTAAACCATCTATTTCTTAATCTCATACACATGCAAGTCATTCATCATATATTAATGTTAGCACAGTTAGACTGATGGTCAAAGTGAAGTGACATTCAATGCAAAATTTTGTCCACCATTAGAGCTATATGTACTTCATTCAATCATGAAACTTTCATAATTTTGCTGTACCACTGCATCTGAAACTGAGCTGAAATGGAGCCTTGTTGAAAATTCAGTCATTAAGAGGTTGACACTCAGCTGTCTGCTGGCAATAGGAATGTCATCATTGATTATAGACATTAGTGTGAAAACAACATCTGGTTTTAGAATTATACCAAATAATTTCTGAATAAACACTTCTTTGCTTCTGTGCTAAACCTGAATACAAATTTATCTTTTTTTTTTTTTAGTGGAGAAAGTAAGTTAATGGAATTTTACAGAATCAGTGCTAACTAGGAAATAAGTTTAAACAGAAGGGGATGGATTCTTAGCCAGGATAAATTATTTAAACACCGATTTACACCAAAAGAGAACTGGCCCCTGCCTCATTAAAAGAATCATTCAGTCCTTTCTCTTGGAGTAAGAGGCAGTATCTCACTAACTTCATTTAGAACCAGATCAGATTATAGATGCTTTAAAAGCGGAATGTATCAGTGTGACCTAAATGCATTCGAAGCTAATGTAGTTATAGTGTGCAAAACCCTTGGTGGGATACTCATCAGTCACCTCTGAAGGGCTCTTCTTTTTGTTTAACTAAAACTTGTTTCCAGTTGATTTCAGCTAAACTGAGAGAAAATGAAATACGGATCTTCCATACTTGGATTTACATCAACTTAGTTTTGGAAGTTTACAGTCATATCTTGGTTTGCTGGAGCATCTTTCCTACACAGGCAAAGCCCTGCCACTGCAGACAGTGCAAAATCATAAAAGCTACTTTATAACCCTTAGGTATTTACCCTAGTGAACACCTGCCATATTGAACAGGTTGTACAAGCATACAACTAATTTGCAATTCTTCAACTCCTTTTGCATTGATTTAAGAGAATGTGATATGGTGGTGTTTGGGGTTTTTTTTGACTGGCATTATCAATCATCTTTCTTCTGAGATAAAAGGCTGAAAAAGGAACAGAAATTATTCTTAAACTTAAAGTGAGCTTGGTCCAAGAGCAGAGTTAGCTTTGGATCTACAACATAAGTAATCCTGAAACATACAGTTTTTAAAATTCATGAATGCACATGTGCACACACATTATCATATGAGCATCAATTTATGATGAAACTGATCTTTGCCCGAATAAAAAAGTAACACAATAAACAGAGTATACATACTTCTAATTGACTAGGTAAACATACATAGAAGAGAGTGAAGGCCACACTTAGGATCAACTATAATGACACTATTTATGTTTCCAAAAACATGTATGTCCAAAGTTTCCACTGTACCGTGATACTGTAATTACATCATTATGTAATTAGCATTTAAATGGAAATAAATAAAAAACGCAAGGTGTTCTTTGATTTTCTTTTTTCCAAGTTCTGTAAGTTTTCTTTAGTTTAAGTTATTCTTCTGATAAGTGCAATTTTCACCAGAAATATCAATTAAAAAAAAAATGCACTGTGGAACAGAAGTACTGACTTGATACTCGGTTTTGGAGTCCCACATGCCCTATCATTAGTGGCAGACTGATTGTTTTCTACATTTCAGCAAAACACACTGGACTAATTATAATTCCAGCAACACTGGAGTTGAAGAACACAGATTAATGATCAGCAATTAAAACATCAACAACATCACAAACAATAATGTTTCATACTGTTAATTTCTGTTGCCTGCAGTCATGCTATTTCTCTTTGGGCATGAAATACATAATACAATCATTACTTCCAACATGAATAAAATGCTATCGTATTACATGCTGAGATTCATATACTGTAGCTAATTTACAGTACCTAGAAAGGAATGTGCTCTTGGTGTATTGTGCATATGTAATAAGAAGCTAAATCAGTGTAAGATCCAAAATATTAGAAGTCAATCATATTGCTCTATCCAAACATATGCAGCACCAAAACCAGATTTTAAAAAGCCATAAGCTTGATGTAAGCAAGTACATCAGACTAGAGTCTTTACCTTCAAAGGTTTTTCTCACAGAGCAATGCTGTCAGGTTCAGCTGACAGAGGTACAGCCTAGACTTTTGTGCTACATGTTTTCTTAGAACCTCTAACATCACTGTAATCCTTTCTGTCTGGTGCAGCATCCAATTTAATCAAGTCTCTAGCACAAAGTTCATCTGATGTCATCTCTCATTTGTGCGCTAGGAAATCAATGGATGCAGCTGCAAGTCACTGCAGTAGGTAACTATAGCTTGCCCTTGCACTTTGAGCATTTGCCTGTAGTTTACAGAGGCTGTTACCCCACAGTCAGCATGGCTTGTGGTAGCGCAACTAGTGTAGAACTTAAAACAGCCCTTTTGCCAGCACATTTGCACGGGCATTCCATTAGCTATGGTACAAGCGATTTTGTGATCTCTGTTGCTCTAACACTGTTCCTGATATGCTCAATATTCTCTGTTATCTTTTTCACTTACTGAAATTTATGCACCTTGAGATGTTGGTGGATGCATTCAGTAAACTGAAAAATAAATAAATGTATTATCTCTCTGTTGAATGTCACCGCCTTTATGTGATCTGAAACATGAAAAAGCAAGCTGCAGGACAGCTTTGTTACAAAAGAATGGTGAGCAGTGGCAGAAACACAGAAGAAATGAAAGCAAACACCTGAATGTCACTAGTCGTTTTCAGAATGGAAATATTCCATTCACTCAGATGCAGAACAGTTGTGGAAATTAAAACGGATAATAAACCTAAGAGAGTCATCCATGAATTAATGTTTGCTACATTTGAAGTTTTCCCTACACAATTCAACAGAGTAAAGCAAGATGTCAGCACTTGATGTATTATTTATTAATTATTTATCAAGGAACAACTAAGTGGCCTCACCAAGGTTACAGATACTCCTGATGACTACAGAAGTGCTAGGCTGATATGAAATAAAAAAATCCCAACAAGAGGGAGCATATAACCTGACACTATCAAGACTAGGTATGTACCAAAGCTGACACAGGTGCAGAACTGTGAATGGACATATGGATAAATAATTGTCCCATCAGCTTGTAGGGATGATCTGCCTGGTATAGCAAATATCAGATAAATAGGGGTGTCATGGAAGAAAGTGGAAGGGAAGGTCAGGTACTCTATTTCTCTGCAAAAACTTTCTGATTCTTTTCTAGCTTTAGATGATTCTGGTTCCATTCTAAGCGGCTGGAATTAAAGCTATTCAGCCGTCACTCATGAACAAAGTAAGATTCTGCCACCCTGACTTTCTGCAACGGTATCTCACAATTATCATTAAAACCAGTTAGTATATTTATGAAACAAAATATTACTTTGTGAAAAGCTTGGCAGAATTTTTCCCTACTCCATTAGCAGCCCTGGAGGCATGGTCACAAAACTGTGCAAAGCCAGAAAAAGAGCTGGTTTCAGTTCCTACCTCAGATTCCCAGGATCAGTAGGGATTACAGCAAGAAAAGTCCTTAGTGATTGCAAGAGCCTTTCCTTATGCTGCTTAATGGGATGCCCTCTGGCCAAATGAATGTACTCAGTGGGTTCTGAATATAGCCAGGTTGAACTTCACGGTATTTCTTCCTATGATACAAAGGAGTAAGGATGCTTCCACCTGACACCTAACACATGGCATATGGGCAAGTATTACAAGTGATAAACAGAATGTCTGTTAGCATTTTTCAAACATAAGCACTGATGGCTGAAGGCCCAATTTAAGAAAATTCCCTTTCATAGATCCAAACAAGAGGTGGAATAGGATTAGCATCATATTCATAAGACACTTTATGGGCATTGTCAGAAGCTCAGACAACAGGGCTGATATGCTCAGCTGCTCTGCTTGCATGTACAATGGTTTGGATATGGACTTCATATGCATTTAAAAAACAAAGAACTACGATGCACAAGCAGATTTGCTAGTTGGAAGATAGCCAAAGACACAGCCAAAGACCTATGCATGGAATTCAGATACTAATTCAGGGAAACAGTTTCCTCTCTGTTGTAGAACTTTTTCATTACCTTGTTCATTAACCTTTCCTTGAGCATTAAAATATTCAGTACCTTTTCTTGTGCAGTATGTTCGTGCCAATTCACAGTATGGTGGTGTCCAGTTAAGAAGACATAAAATTGTAAGAAGAATCAGTTTCAGGGGCAATCTCTCAGGAGGTCCATGTTTGAGAGTTGTAGAAGTACCTGTACAGCTTGACCTGATTTCGATGACATCACGTGCTCAGTTCCAGACCTGGATATAATGCAATCAAACAAGCCAACACATGGACTAGATCTTCACTTCCTCAGCCATGATAGCATAAACTCAAAAAGCCACTGAAGACCCCCGCCCAGGCACTCTGCCTTCACTTTTTTCTCTTATCACAAAGCCAGACTCCAGTTCAATAAGGCCATGGAATGAAATCACTTCCCATTGCATTATTCATTTTGGATGTAAATTTACAGTGGCAGATGTCACCAAAGGATTTCAGAAATACAGAGAGGTGTTCTTACATGGCTTTCAGCAGCAAATAATTAGGTATTTGCTCTCAGAATAATACAGTGGATCTTTTGAGCAATGTGTAAGCATAAAGGAAGATTTATAAAGCAGTTTCACAGTCAGCAAATCAAAGGCATCTTATCAAAATGTGACCTATTCAAATGGCAAGTGATGTAGTGAAGAAAGATCATCTCTTAGCTGAGTACAAGTTAAGTTCAGCAAAACTGTCAAAGCCCTTTAAGGCAAACAGTCCATTACAGACCATGAATGTTGTAAACTATTAGCACGGCCAAGGTAGTGTGGGATAATTTCTCCAGAACTGAGAAGCTGACGTGTTGTCATTTGACTTTTCCTCAGAAATCTACAGGTAGATCATCTGTGCAGATAACACGCTTAGCAGTAGGAAGATTCTCTCCCTTGTCAGAACAGCTAACATAAAATATGTGAAGGGCAAGCCTTTATAGGCTACAGAAGTTACAGCAGCAAGAAAAAATACAGAAGCAATATTTCTTAAGAATTCCATAATTGTGTACTGCTCTATAGTACAGAGCTTAGAAATATCAACTGGAAGACTGGCAGAAATCAGGATGCTGATTTCTCTGTCAAGAGTAGACAAATATTACAGCATTGACTCCCAGCAGTAGAACCCACAATTGCCAGGAAAAGCAGAAGTTTACCGGATTAAGCTATGACCATTTAAGTTATTAGGCAGTTGATCGATATCTCTCCTATCACACAAGAGAGGACACAAACTGTTTAGGGAAATGCTAATGGACATCCTAAGGTAAATATGCCTTATAAGAGCATCTCCCTATGTTTGTACACTGAAGGGATCTGAACCAGTAAAAGTGCTGTAGTTGCACAGGACAGCATATACAGGAGATATGTTCTATGTTGTTATCTCTACCGTTTAATTATAACAGCTAACCATAAGGCAGAAAAGGTTTTCCAAACATATATGACTGTTATAAAGCCAATACAAAAGCCTGAGGTTCTTCAGTAACAAAAAGCAGCAGATCATCCACTGTACCTATCAGGACAGGTTTTTGGTAGTCTTCCAACATGCCAGTTTAACACTGGTAGAGTCAATGACACCTTTAGAATAATTACTGATTTACTGTGGCATGAATCAGGCCTTAAATACATAATCACCTTATAACAGATGCAAATAGATTATAAAAAACAAATAGGTATCCCGTAGGAAACAAATAGAACATGAGCATCTAATGGAAAACAAATATTCCCTTAGACCTTCAAATGACAGTTGTGATATGAAATACTGCAAGAAATCAAGTAATCTGGCACTTTCTACTCCCGGCAACTTTATCATCAGTATATTATCATACCTCATTGAGCTCTCACTGGTTTGATACAACAACAGCCCTGATGAAAAACAGTTAAAGAGAACAGAGACAGTTCACTGCATTCAAGAGGCTGAAAACAGATGTTTTGTCCCACTGGAGTTTTAAAACAAATAACAGTTTTAAAGACCATAGACCACAAAATTGTTTTAGATCATTGACTGAGTAGAAGATTATAGGCCACTGCTTTTCAAACTGAAAGGAATAGATCTGTACTGTTGAGTATGAATAACAGCTCTAGAAAAGTAGTAAAGTTTTTGTACAACTTTTATTAGCAATATACCTGCCCCTTTGTATGCCAATCAACAAAAACTGCAAATGTCTTTAGCTACAGAAAGTTGAGCTCATATCATCAAGATTCATGGGTTTAGCTGTAAAGTTCAGCCCGGTTCAGATTTTAACCAATTTGGAAAAAAAACACTCACTAGACAGTGACTTGACTGAAAGTGTGACAGCCCAAAAAATTAAAAAGAGGAAAATTTCAGAACAATGTTGAACGCTGAATTTCTAACATTTCTAAATAGTCTTTTATTTTTAAATGTATCACTTGTTCCAAACAAAACATCTCATATTTGTATTTCTTTACAGAACTGACCTGAGCTGATTTTCAGTAGCATCCCCCCCCCCCCAAAAAAGTTTAATTTCTTTTTATTTCAACTAAAAAAGCCCCCAAAACACTGGGTAATGCCTGTCTTAGCTTAACTCAGCCATGTTTTCACACCTGCTTTTCAGTGTTGCCAAATAACAAAGAATTCCAAAATTCACACTGTTCATTTCCTTCGCAATGATTTTATTTAAATTCCATATAGCTCCTAAAATACTGTTAGCCACAAAAATGCCAAAGGTTTCTGCATCAAGGTACAATTCCATTAAGCCCTACTTTGAACTTATTAGGAGATCCTCTGGCTGAATTTTATGCAGATCAAGTTTGCTTTGAGATTCTGATTCAATGCTTATGAAAATGACTTTGTTTAAAGCTACAGTATTCAAAGATTTTCTGCCCAAAGGAGCCCCTTCAACTTTCAAACTGCACTTACTGTATGTATTTATGTGAGCCTTGAGTAATCCCAACTCTCTTCTCTGCACAGCAGTATTGTTTATGTTCACTGATACCTGTTCTCCATATCTTGGAATTTTCCCCAACTGAACTCTGCCTCTAGAGGGTATTCATTCATCCATTTTCTGATAACTCATACGTTCTCTTGAGATTTCTAAAAGAGACAGCAAATACTGCAAAAGGAAAAAGAAAAAAAAAGTTTTGAAATCTTAAATACATTTGTCTTGGCTACATTTACCTCTTTCTTGTATTTGCTTTACATGAATATTCATTTAATTGGGTTTCATCAGCATGAATGAACACAGAAAGTGAATTTTTAATTTGTTTCTTTCAAGTATTCATACCAGAAACTAGACAGGTTAGACATCTACAGATAATGAGGAGAAATACAAGTTTATTAGTGAGAACTGAATAAAAAGCATGCATCCTCATGCTTCAAGGCATTACAAAAATAAATACAGAACTGATACCCCTTAGCTCTATAAATAACATCTGATAGAGATAAAGAAGAAACTTTTCCTTCCCATATTTGTCCCATAATTGCTTGATGGTACTATATTCTGAAGCAAGTTTCTGAAAGGAGAAAATAGACACATGCACACTTCACTGCAGAGAAAGCTAAGTTTCACCAATTATTCCATGGTAACTCTGCATGTTTTGAGCTCTTAAAAGGGTGAGGTTGCTTATCCCCCAGTGAAAAAATGCAATTTATCTTCTATTTTCTGTTGGGTATATCAGGGCATGAGCATGCACAAGGATGTTTCCCATGCAGCAAACCAACTGAAAATTATCTGAGTGACTTGCCTGTGTGCTCATACACTGTGATAAAAGGTAGGCCTCCCTGTCCCACACAAAACAGCAGTTCAAACTTATATGGCAATATGTACACTTCTCTTATAAATATCTAATCTCAGAACAGAAACAGCAGTAAGGGAGTACCCATACTCAGCTCAACTCACACAAACACCTCTTAAATAAAAAAAATCTTAATCTGAGAAAGTTGCAGGTCTTTAAAGATATTTCACTAAGAAAAAGGTGCAATTCATCAAGTAAATTATTCATTGTAATTTATCAGCAATAACCATTAATAGATGTCTAAAAGCTTGCAAATGGATCCATTTTCAACATGCTTTTCAGGCTGTTTAGAATATCATGGCATTTTAACAAAATGTTACGAGGTGACATCTCGGTATGGTATTTAATAATTCATATGGACACATAAACTTCCTTCCTTCTGCCCATCAATGGCAATTACAATTTAAATAATCAGTCTGGCAGTTCAGAGTTATGAGTCAAGAATGAAAAGCTAAGTATGCAAAAGCAGTTCCCTGTGTAGGCAGGGGGGACCCTACAAACTTTATGTACTCCTTTTTACACTGCCAGCTATGGGAAGACATCATTTACAGGACATTGTATCTTTCAGGCATGTACTGAGAAGCAGAAATGAATATGTCATTTTAGAGTTAAACAGTCGTCAAAGGCCGTAGATATAAAAACGAGACAGCCCTAGAATTTTTACGTTCAAACTTCATTTCTAATGTAAATGATATAGAAAAAAAAGAGTGGTTGACCATAAACTTCTCCAAAAATAGTTTTTGTGAATAATGAACTTTTTCCCAGATAATTCCATTTAGTGCCTTTGATATAGTAAATGCTGCAATAAATGTTTTTATTACAAGTAATTGCAAATAAATTATAGAATACATTCTATGTCCTTCCTTAAGGGGTTTATTCATATAGTCATCCCAGACAAGTGTTGTTCCTACAGAAAAAAAAACCCAGACCATAAGCAAGACTGCACTGTGTGACAGGCTTTACTCAATCATACTGTAGTTTCCTAGGAGATCTAGAACTTGTCATCACAGCCACTTGCTATTAAAGCTCAAACACTTTAATGAAGAAAACTGCAGCATTTTCACTGTTTCAGTCTGCATGACATTAAATTATATGATGGACCCCCCTAAATGACAAACATTAAATTATGAAACAGTTTATGACGCATATGTGTTCTCCATCTTCTCTTAACATCCCTCCCCAGTTCCAACTTCTTGTTCCACATGTAGTAAATATCACCAAATGTCTTCAGCCATCTACAAAACCACACTAAAATGTTGGAAAAAATTATAATAGACAATGCTTCCTTTTCAGTCTTTATCTTCCATTTAAAAAGGTGTTAGGGTACACTTTGATAAAAGGAAAACCCAGTATGCAGACAGGATAAAACAGATCCCCTTTTCTGGAATGTTCATTATAATGTAACAACTAATAAAGCAGAGGAACAAGCTTTTACTAAAAACTGGACAAACAGTGAAAATACTTTTAATTAATGCCATCATGTGGTCTGGAGAACAAAATATTTCATTTAGCCACTTAGGAAGCAGAGAATAGACAAGGTTTGTGCCTTGTCTTCGATATAAAACCCAATCAAAAAGCTCAACTATATGGATCCTATGGGGAGGTCAGTCAGCCTCCACATTCATTCATTCCTAGACCTCTCAGTTAAACTTTAAGTGTCAGTGAATGCCAGGTGATCTGGTCTTCATTAGATGGCTCTACACAAAATGAGGACAAGAAGTATTACTGATCTTAATCCCTATCAGCCCTGCTAAACTCAAGGCTGTGTCTACGAAGAGAGGCCCATACCCCATTGCCAAATCTTCAATCTGTACTTTTAAAAGGAAGGATTCTACAGTCCTTCTCGTGCTTCCAAATTCTTTGTGCTTACTCAGTCTTTCTTGTTATTCCAAGTCCAGGGAAAGACAGATAAGGTTACACAGAAAAAAAAATCAAAACTTTATAACTGGGAATTAGAAACTTGTTGTATTTAATATCTTTCCCTAGAAGTGTTTCACGTATTTCACATTGGTAGAAAAGCACTGTATGTTTTGCACAGCCACACATGGAACAACACATGCCACACCAGCTTGCTATACTCTGTTGTGTTTATCACAGTAGAAACAAACACGCTAGCTTTCTACAGGCTCAGAGAACACTTTGCAAAGTTAGACAACAAAACCATTTCCATGAATTTAGAATTATTTTCTTCTTTTCACCAAAAAAAAAAAGGGAGGGGGAGAGGAAGGAAAGAAGTATAAGCTATATGTACACATTTTTTCCCAGAGATAGTTCAATTCAAAAGATTTGCATTGCTATATGGATATAAAGATTAAAAAATATCACCGTTGTAGATTAAATACTTAATGGCTTATAATATTCATGCCTGCCTTCTAAGGAGGAAATGGAGCTAGGAAAACAATTTCTTTATTGCTACAAGAATACTGAACTATTACAGAATCCATACATTCCCTCCTACAGTTCAGCGACTTGCCAGATAATAGGTTGACAAAATGCTCAGTCACTTGCACTAAACTTTATTGTCCATGTTAAGGTGATTTCAGCAGAGTGCAGGTCAGCCTACAGAATGCCTAAGGTAAATACATCATTGGATACAACTGGATTTAAAACATAGCACTTGATTCATAAAGGCAAGATCTATTCATGTGTACTAGTACATGTATACATGTATATTTTCATTGCAACTGTATCTAGGAGTGATTTCAAGTGTTCACAACATTTCAGAAACAATGGACAATATTGCACAGTGTATTCTAAATGCCTAACAGATATCCAGGACCTCTTTAAAAAAAAATTCCATGCATAATAAGGATTCCATGGCTTCCTGTATATTTAGTGGATTAAAATTACCTTTGAAATGTTTCTAATGTAGTTTTAGAAAAACTAGCTTGCAAAGCATGAAAATGGTAATTCTGAAGCAAGGTGCTATAAACAAACCTAAAATTCATATAAAAAAAAATCTTCTGCAATATAAGCTTTTACATTGTCTGAAATAACTGAAAAATATTGGCAGTCATTCAGCTTTTAATGAAAAATAGACAACAGGAAAATTCTATGTTGAAAGAGACTGGGGAAAAGGCAGTTCTTAGTTAAATATCACAAAGTTCCACATCAATTTTGCTGTTTTGCAAACATGAACAATTTTTCTACAAAGCTTGGAAATGTAAGAATCAAGCTGAGTTCTTCCCACATAATAATTTTTACTCAAAAGGACTCTGATAACTAAGTTTCCTCTGCTGGGATTCAAATGGAACTGAGAGAGGCATGTAATAATTTAATTTGTGACACAATGAAGAGTATGAATCAGATCAGCATAACTTTTCAAAAACACCTTTGAATGTGAGGTCTTAAACCCATGTTCTTGGTTAGGAGTCTCTGATTTAGTGTCTGCACTTATGGAGTTCTTACAAACATTCTGAGGTTGATTTAATGTCTTTGGAGGACATGAATTTGACAACTACAGCTTAGAACTAAAACACCTGTGAAAAATCAACAGGGGAAAAAAGAAGCTCAGTACACCTTATTTCTCACTTCCTTTAGCTGATGCTAGGAAAGATGAAGTTATTTACATCTTTGTTCCACTTCCAATGCAAAGAAATAAAAATGTTATTCTTCTCATTCACTTATACCTGGATTTTTAGTTCATTTACATAAGAACAGCATGAAACATTAGCAAGAACACAGGTTATACACTTACAGGGGAGTATGTATCTATGGTCAGACTTCACTGCAAATGTCAAGTGTTCTCATGTCACTGCTTGCTTACTGAAGTACTAAAACAATAATGATAAAGATGAATAGAATAACAAGCTTTAAGGAACAGGTATTAAAAGCAGAAGAATTAAGAAATATACACCTGCAGAGAAAGACAGTAAAAACCTTCCCTGACAAAATATTATTCAAGTAAGGCTGAAGTAGTGCCCCTACTAAAGATCCTGTTTTCAGTCACTTACTTACACTAGTGAAAAAGCTCTGATCATCTGTGTCATATGTCTGCCTTGGCCTGAATTTTCCTGGAAAATTTCAGTCAAAATACTGCAGCCACTCCCAAGAAAAAGGCTAGCAGAAATAGCATTATTTTAGAATGTTAAAAGATTCTGAAGACCCTTTCTGTAAGAAATGCCATGCTTTAGAATACCGAATTGCAAATTGGCAGAGATCTTGTGCCTTTTGCACTCTTGATGAAAAGCCACCTAAAAATGTCCAACTTGCAAGCCTTGTGGTTTATGCACAGCCAGTACTTCCTGGACTTTCCAACCTTTCTGTCTGTACTGGACATGCTCCAGGGACCTGAGAAGGTCTTTCTCTGCAATTGCAGCTTTGTGCCAAACCTGAGTCTAACAATCTGAACTAAGGCCAGACGTCTTTGCTGCTGTTTCAATACTCTCCTTACTAAGTCCAAGCAATACAGAAGAGGCAGCTCTCAAACTCAAATATAAAGAGAAAGGACCAATCCTTCAGGGAAACAGACTGGCAAGAGGAGCCTGAGGAATGAAAAGGGACTGGAGAAGGGTGGGGAAAAGGCAGACTGAGGCCCAGAACATTTGGGCCAGAAGAAAGAAGATGGAGAGCAAATGGAACTAGGTCTACTCAGAAGCAAGTAGACTGCTGAGCAGAGACACTAAGGTAGAATGCAGAAGAGGTGAAGGGGAGACAAAGTGCTGTTGAAGAACAAGTCCCAATTAGGAGATATCTGGGAGTGAGGCTGAAGGAGTGAAAGAGAGACAAAAGTGAAGATATGGAGGTCAGACACTGTAGCCAGGTAAATAAACCAGGTCTAATAAAATATGGATGTCCGGTTTTGGCTGGGGTAGAGTTAATTTTCTTTCTAGTAGCTGGTATAGGGTTATGTTTTGGATTTAGTATGAGAATTATATTGATAACACACTGATGTTTTCAGTTGTTGCTAAGTAGTGTTTATACTAAGTCAAGGATTTTTCAGTTTCTCGAGCCCAGCCAGCAAAAAGGCTGGAGGGGCACAAGAAGTTGAGAGGGGACACAGCCAGGACACCTGACCCAAACTGGCCAAAGGAAAATTACATACCATGCAACATCACACATAGTATATAAACTGGGGGGAGTTGGCAGGGGCAGGGGGGTGGATCGCTGCTCAGGAACTAACTGGGCATCGATCAGTGAGTAGAGAGCAATTGCATTGTACATCACTTGTTTTGTATATTCCAATTCTTTTATTATTATTATTATTATTGTCATTTTATTATTATCATTATTATTTTCTTCCTTTCTGTCCTATTAAACTGTCTTTACCTCAACCCACAAGTTTTACTTTTTTTTCCTGTTTCTCTCCCTTGTCCCACTGGGTGGGGGTGAAGTGAGCGAGTGGCTGCATGGTGCTCAGTTGCTGGCTGAGGTTAAACCATGACAATGCATAAGGCAATGCATGTGAAAAACCTACTTTATAAAGACAAAGACTTTTTTATCAGCAAAAACCATAAGCCAATGGAGGGAAAAGCCAAGACTGGGCAGGTTGGAGAGGATGCAGCTACTCCAAGAGGCTAGAATGGATCCAAAGATTTCCAGGTCTCATCTCTGTTTGCTGATGGCAAACGCCTATGAAACCCATTGAAAAATCATCTAAGTATTTGAAAACAGAAAATCATGAAATGGCTTTGCTACTCCTGTATGGTGGGCTGACCCTGACTGGATGCCAGGTGCCCACCAAAGGTGCTTTACCACTCCCCCTCCTCAACTGGACAGGGGAGAGAAAATATAACAAAAGGCTCATGGGTCAAGGTAAGGACAGGGTGAGACCACTCAACCGATTACCATCACAGGCAAAACAGACTCGACTTGGGGAAAATTAACTTAATTTTTTGCCAATCAAACCAGAGTAGGGTAATGAGAAATAAAACCAAATCTTAAAAACACCTTCTCCCCAACCCTCCCCTTCTTCCCAGGCTCAACTCCACTCCCAATTTTCTCTACCTCCTCTCCCTCAGTGGCACAGGGAGATGGGGAATGGGGGTTATGGTCAGTTCATCACGTTGTCTCTGCCGCTCTTTTCTCCTCAGGGGGAGGACTCCTCACATTCTTCCCCTGTTCCAGTGTGGGGTCCCTCCCACGGGAGGGACTCCATGAACTTCTCCAATGTGAGTCCTTCCCACAGGCTGCAGTTCCTCACAAACTGCTCCAGCATGGGTCCCTTCCAGGGGGTGCAGTCCTTCAGGAACAGACCGCTCCAGCATGGGTCCCCCGCAGGGTCAAAAGTCCTGCCAGCAAACCTGCTCCAGCATGGGCTCCTCTCTCCGCAGGTCCACAGGTCCTGCCAGGAGCCTGCTCCAGAGTGGGCTTCCCACGGGGTCACAGCCTCCTTTGGGCATCTACCTGCTCCGGCGTGGGGTCCTCCACGGACTGCAGGTGGATATCTGCTCCACCGTGGACTTCCATGGGCTGCAGGGGGACAGCCTGCCTCACCATGGTCTTCACCACGGGCTGCAGGGGAATCTCTGCTCCAGCGCCTGAAGCACCTTGTCCCCCTCCTTCTTCACTGACCTTGGTGTCTGCAGAGTTGTTTCTCTCACATATTCACTCCTCTCTCTGGTTGAAGTTGCCGTTGCACAGTCTTTTTTTTCCCTTCTTAAATCTGTTATCCCAGGGGCACTACCACTGTCACTGATGGGCTTGGCCTTGGCCAGCGGTGGGTCCATCTTGGAGCCAACTGGCATTAGCTCCGTCGGATATAGGGGAAGCTTCTAGCAGCTTCTCACAGAAGCCACCCCTGTAACCCCCCTGCTGCCAAAACCTTGTCACGAAAACCCAATACATCCTGCAATGTAATATGATTGTATAATGCTAAAGCTTCTATTATAAGAAAGCTTTTTTCTTCCTTTCTCTTATTTCCTATTACATTCAATTTTTATACAATTTTACTACTTTCCTCTGAGGCAAATATTCCAAAACTTCTTTATCTGTCTCTCTGTGAGATTTCCACCTTTGTCTGATATGGCTACTCTGAGCCCTAGTAAATTCTTCAGTGCTACTTCTGGGCTGTGGTGACTGGCACTTAGTTATGAATTGTTTAGCTTCCCCAGGTATAGAAAAGGAAAACAGCTCAGGGAAAAATTTTATTGGAGCACTCTGTTGGAGGATGATTCCCAGAGAAACTGTCATACACTTGGTCTTCTACTATCCTTTTTTCTCTTTTGTCATCCTCTGTTAAAGTTTTTCAGTATCTGTGGTAAAGTGAACCTCAAAGTGCTAGCCGGAATTTGATATGCTAGTGGTAGCCACTTATAAAAACAACTTTATGGTTGCACTTGTAATTTTAAATGAGCAAAATAATTCCTCACTCTAAGAACATGCTTTTTTTCTCCATGTTATACGTATCAAACACAAGACTGGAAAGAAAAAGAATACCAGCCCAGTTACTCATCACACAACTTTCCACAAGGCCCTACTATCTCCCAAAAGTGTTAGTATCACTAGTACAGAGATTAAGCCAAATATTGTTGCTACAGCAGCTGGAGATATTTTCAGGACCAAAATATTGAGTTGTAAGGGATAGAGAAGGTAATGGTTCAGCAGACCATGCAAGTGTATTAGAGGATGAGAATTTAATTACACCTGCAAAAGGAGGGGTGGGAGAAGGAACATTGCGTTCACAAAAGATTTCAAGTTCATGACAGGTGCAACAGCAATTGTGTTCTAAATATTCTGTGCACATCAAGAAAAATTAGGGACCATTTCCACTCCCAAACATATTACAAATGGTGTCATAATATTATCACGGATTTTCATCACCACAAGTTACTGTAGGGACTCCTCCAGTCTCCAGCCTACTACTGGACAATAACAAATCCAAAGCAATCCGCTACACTATTTATGCCAAGATGTTTTAGAAGACTCTTGTCCTAAGCACTTAGTGAGAGATTTCGCCATTCAGGACACTTTTTGTAAGGATAATTGTTTACATTCTTGTCCTTAATCAAAATTCAGTGAAGAGGGAGAAAAATCAAGTCTCGTTCAGTCCTGATTTATGGACTTGTGCTTTGTCTTGGTCCTCCTGTGAAGAAAAATTATTTTGGAATTTTACATCTCACTGAGAACTCTGACAAATGAAGCAGTTTCCAGATTGTGGTCTTTAGACCTCACTCCCCACAGCCTCAGGATTCCTCTGAACCTAGTACTCACACTCCAATACCCAGAATACCCTGTCCCCACCTGCCCCCCAAAAGCCCTACTTTCTCAAGATTTCTGAAGCCAAATGCTCCCCAAGATAAAATTTTATCAATAGGTAACAAGGGCTAAGTCCAAAGAATATTTTGTAAAAAGGGAAAACATGCCAACACTCACAAAATTTGCATTTTTATCTTACCTTTGAAGGAAATAGTTATTTGAGTATTTTCTGAGGTCTTTACTTTTACTTTTTCTGAATTTTTGAACTGTTTTTTGTTTGGTTGGTTGGTTTTAATAAAAAGAGGATATTCAAATACAAAAAATAAGCTTTCAATAAAAAGTTTGACTTCCATGGGTGTACAAGAAGCCACCTCAGCTCAAAGGCAGTTCCAGGAACACACCAAATTAACCTTTTTGTTTTTCTCTTTTATAGTTCACCATTCATTTTGCAGTAAATCTATTTAATCCAAATACTATGTCTGACCTGCTTTGGGAGATCAAATGCAACTGCTTCTGCAGAGCCATTCTATACAGAGAAGTTCTTTTCAAAACACTACCGCATTTCCATTCTATTTTTACAATTCCTTAAGCATCATAGCAGATATGGGTATAACAGTATGTCATAACTAGTTAACCACCTTTCTCAATTTTTATTCTTTTTATAGATTGGTTACAACTGAAACAACTCCCACACCAGTAGTATCTGACCCATTTAAGCCAAACCCCACCATCCCAGGTATGTAATATCAAAGTACTCTGATAAAAAATAGACATTAAAAGTAATGAGGAGTGTAGCGTGTAGCCTGAATATCTATGTAAATTCCCAGAGATTTTGTTCAACATTGAACAAAAACTCCAGTACAAAATTAGCCACAGAACCCTCATCTCCTGATTCCAGGCCTTGATAATCACAACACAAGCATCCCTCTATGTCCAAAAATGTCTCACATGTCAAATGTTCACAAGTTAATCAATGGGATTTCCTTAAGGATTATTAGAATAAAAGGTTCCAGTGAGAAAATGTTCTTTGAACTATAAAAAAATTAGCACAAAGCTTGCTTTAATATTTTTCCCTCCATCCATTGCTTCTGGCACTCATCAGAAGAGCTCTGACAGCTGCTTTTCAATTTTCAGATTTCAATTTTCAGATTTCAGTATTGCCTTTGATAGGTGTTATGCTTTGTATACATCTGGCTTATTTCTGAGCCTTATTCTTCTAAAAGTCACCGCTCAGCTGGATCTGGTTTTCACTGTCAATGGCCTGAACAAGATGATCACTTAATGTGAAAGGACCCATGAAGCAGTATAAGAGAATGATATGTCACAGTGTCAAATTTTGCAAGACTGTTCTGTATTACTTAAGTTCATGTGACTGAATCACAGTCTGGCAAACTTAATTTTGGAACTCAGTACTAAGTTTTAGAAGACAGTTCTTAATTGAAAAGTTCATTTCTAATGAAAGTGTGAGGTGGTGAAAGGTTGGACTAGCAGACTAGATCATTTGAGTCTTTATTAATAACATGAGTTCATTTTAATTCAGTGAAGCACATAATTGGCATCAAGCTTTTCAAGATCAGCACTCCTTTCTGTGACTGGAATCTGTAATATTTTAAGACTTTTTTAATGTTATGGTAGATGTTTTTATTATTTGCATTTTTAAATTAGGTTACTGTTAGATAGTTCAGACTAATTATAAGCTTGTTGATTTTACTGAGCCCAATGATATCCACTGCCTAGTGACAAATCTTTATAACTCTAAACCTGAATTCCTTATAATTACTCTGCAGTCATCTAGTACTATGGTATAGAGATGAACAGGTCCCCCTGAGATTACTCCACCTTGAATAACCAGAAGAGGGCAATGGTGTCAATTACTGTTTCAGTTTACCCCACAGCTGCTGCATGTAAATCAGTTTACCAGAAGCTCGGGAAGTGCTTTAATAATATTTATTTCAATGCCTTTATCTCTGCAATTTCAGGCATTCTTGATGTAGGAAAATGAAATTCAGAAGTAAAAATACACTGAACATAACCAAAATGGTCTTAGCCATTTAGAACAGAAATTCACTACTGTGCAAGTACAGGAACTTTCTAATGTTTGCCATACTACTATCATCCATTTTATTGGGGTACTTGTCTACAGAAGAGATATGCTTAAAAACCCTGTGCAATACAGGTCACCCAGTCACAGGTACCATTGCATTGGATATGAGATTTTAATCAATAAGGTCCTGAGTACTTTTGCACTCTTAATGTTAGCAACGCCAGGATTTTCTGAATAACTGAAGGTTTTTGCAAATCCATAGTCTGATTTTTAGTTCAACTTTTCAAAAGAACCTGTGATTTAAAAGTCTAAATTATATTTCAGTAGTCTTTTAGGCACTGATAAACTTTGCCCCAAAACAATTGGCAATTAATAGTCTTCAGCTAAGTGATTACCAATTAAATTCTTATTTGTTATTTTACTTTACATAAGCTGGTTTTTTTAGTTACTACAAATTGGGAATTTGCAGGTCTAATTTTTTTAAAAGAAACGAGGCTTAGTACACAGGTGAAGATAGAAGCAATCTCAAACCACCAGTGGGTATGTTGAAATTACCATAATGCATCTCTGCACAGGTTTACAGCCCTCATTACTTGAATCTTCTGCTTTAAACAGAAGTAACATATTGGAACAGGCTAACTAAAAATGCTCTAAGGTCTTTTTAGGAAGGTTTCAGAGGCATAAATGAGAAATAGCTACCCATCTAGCAATGGAAAACCATGACCTTTAAATTTTCAGAAAGCCTCAACTTGCTATGGTTGAGCAACAGGGTGAGATTTTTCTCATTTTATTAGGTTGATAAAGCTGGTGAATGTGGCAAGAAGAGACAGACACGGTACGGCTGATGCAAGCAATAACTTCTGGCTTTCAGTTGTGCCAGGACTGAACACTAATCCTCATAGCTCTACAGCATTTTCTTGGCTCCAAATACAACACAGTCCTCAAACATAGCAACAGAAGCTAAACCCTACAGAGCTTGTGAAGTCATAAGGTCTCTAAAACCAAGATTCTCCTTTCTGGAGCAGCATCTCACCACAGCAGGAGCTTAGCTGGATCCCTTCCCATACACATTCTCTGAAACTGAGTGTGAAAAAGTGTCAAACAGCAGACCTGACAGAACTTTCTTGAGATGAACACTCAGACCAAATTATTTTCGTTGCATAAGTAGTTATGTATTTTTTAAAAATTCATAAATACACGATATCTTAGATTCAGCAGATGTCCTTCAAGACCCTAAAGAGAGAAGACAGAAAGAGGTACCGAAAGGACAGACAATATCTTAGCACAAAACGTGAGCAGGATTTTAGCCAGTCTCTCAGGTCCTCAGGGTTTGAAGTCATAACCAATCACATTAGTTTTACTCTAGCATGCTTTCTCATCCATTCAAAGCACCACATGAGAAATTGATTGCAAAATTTAAACCCCATATTTTTACAATATTTAGACAATGAAGATACATTTCTTTTATCTGCACAAATAAGTCCATGTCCTTGGTTCAGCTGGGATAGAGTTAATTTTCACAGGAACCTGGGAGGGGGCACAGCCGGGACAGCTGACCTGAACTAGCCAAGGAGCTATTCCATACCATGTGACATCATGCTCAGTATATAAATGGGGAGCAGGCTGGGGGGGAGGCCCTCTTGGCTTTCAGTGGGGGAAGTGGCAGAGCGTCAGGTTCCAGGTGGTGAGCAGTTGCACTGTGCATCACTCGTTTTGTATATTCTTTTATTAGTACCGTTGTTGTTGTTGTAACTTCTCTTTTTGTGTTGTCCCAGTAAATTGTCCTTATCTCAACCCTCGAGGTTCCAGGGTTTTTTTTCTCCTTTCTGATTCTCCTCCCCATCCCACCGGAGGGGGGCGGGAGGAGTGAGCAAGCAGCTGCGTGGTCCTTTGTTACCAGCTGGGCTGAAACCACGACAGTCCACAACTTAGTCTGAAAGAACCTGCAGAAATAATACTAGACTGTTTCCTGCTATCCTTTCAAAAATACAATTTAAAAGTGCTGACACAGTGTTTTCCTTCTAATGAATTAAAAAGCACCATTAAAGATTTTCTACTAAATTGTTTTCTTTTACTTGATGACTTCAATCTGAACTCCCTCTTCTCTTGCTGTGCCAGCAGCTATCATCATACTGCATGGCACCTCTTTAGAGAACATGTCTGCAGACCAGAACTCTGTAAAAAAGAACAAATGCAACTTTGCAGACTGCATGTTCCACTTAAGAAGCAAATGAATGCCTGCTCAGCGCAACATTTTCCACTGTGATAGTCAAAGCTTTGAAGCTTGGTCCAACTTGTGGTACCCAGCAATCTGCTTCATTTAAAGGGCAGCATGCAGCTGCACTCTGGCAGAAGTAGATGAGGGACAGGATGGAGTATCACCAATTACCTCAAGTGCTTTGACTGCTAGAGATTGAGCTTTGCATTGTTGTACAAGAATCTCAGCCCCACTAGCACAGTGCCTGACTTATTCATCACTTTTGTAACAGCTTCTAGAACAGCTTCCCTTCAATCTTTCATTTCAAAACCTTCCAGAATCTCAGCAGACCCTGGGTGGCTGTTAAACACAAAGTACAATTTATGAAGCAATGTCAGCTGTGTGCCAGCTCCAAGAGCACACAATGGCAAATGGACCAATTCTGGCTGTCCACCAGCTCTTAAGCAGCAAAGTGAAAAATACTGTTATCAGCATCCCAAGCAGAAAAAGACACACAGCTATGAAGCCATTCAGTCTTCATGGGATGAGAAGCTTTGTTTGAAGGCAGCTAAGGAACCACACAAACACTACATATGCAATAATTTCTTAATATGTTCACTCTCATCTGTCCATGCACACTAAGAAGAGCAATGCATAGAATCAAGTCATTGCAGTGCACTACAATTAAATTCAGTTCCAACTAAGCCCCTCTGTCACTCCAAGCTCAAACATACAAGTGAAGTGAGTACCTAGACAGAAGAATACACTAAGGTCAAACAGATTAGCATCCTTAAAGACCATGCAAAAATACCCTTTATTATGTATTTCCTTCATAAAAATGAGTTATATTATGTCAAATAAGAGACAGAGCAATACACATCTAGAAATGTAATGGCAACTGGAAACAAAGCTAATAATGGTTTCAAAGTGGAAGGAAGGATTTGGGAGGTGTGGTGAGGAAATTTGTTCTCATTTTAACTGCTACACCAAGATAAGGTGACTACCCTTAGTGAGTTATCTGGTCTATTTACCATTACTAGCCCCATTATTATTCTTTTTCTTGCATTTATGTAATTTTAAATACTGAAATACATAATCAAGGTTATACTTCAATACTAAATAAGCAATTAGCAGTCAGGCACTAATATTAAGCTGACATTTCATAGGGATTTTAAGATCCTCTGGACCCAAAGTTCAGCTGGTATATCCATTAAATGTGTGCACTATTTTTTAAGTAGCACAATCTTTTCCAGCTAATTTGGTGATGTAATACCACAATTTTAAAAGACTAAATATATCATTTGCAGAGGACTGTCCCCATCTCATGCCAGGGTACAGGAACTCCACATCTCAGATTTACTATAACTTTGTTGCTGGGATGGAGATCTGAGTTCATTAACTTCAAAAAACCTACAGTTTTTTCCTGTAAAGGAAACAGCAGCCCCAAATTTAAGTATTATCTCTTCCAGCTTTCTGATCTTTGTACAACAGTGCTACCTAGGTCTGTAACTTAACTCTAGAGACTATACAGATAGGAGTTCTGCTTGTAAAAGGATGGCCGGTTGTTGGCAAGAGGAATTCCCCTTTACTCCTTATACTCTGGTATAGCCTGTGATACTAAAGTTGGATGATATGTTCAGATAAAACAGTCATTATTCTCACAAATATTCAACTTTTACTAACTCTAATATGTACATACTAAAGAAGATTAAAACATAGTCTCTTTTTGTGACACTCCTATTTAAATCTTTGTTGCATGAGAGATCTCCACCAGACAATATAAAGTTTCTAGGCTGTTCTAGACCTGCACCTCTGCTCTAATCTGTTTTGCCTTAGTCACTTCTGAAACGTATTCGTATCACATTGAAGCTCAGCAGACTGCTTGCCAACAATGTTCATTTTAACCACTCAAAGTCCTTACAAAAAGCACAGGTTTTTCAAATGATCCTTCCTAATAAAACCAGATTAGGCACTGTCTTGATGGTGCTAGCCAAGCATGCATTCATATCGGGAAAAACATCTGCATGAATGGTAGCAAGTTGCAATTACTCCTCCTCCATGTTAATTCAAACAACAAAGTAAAATATCCAAAGACATTTTTGTAAGAACAAGTTATCAGCTTTAGGTTTTCTGTCTGGAGACACTACCACCTTCCTCATGAGTACATGGGGATAGTGCAATTCCAGCAACAGGAAAGAATAGGTTTATCTTTTGCTGATAGAATAAGACATGAAGACAAACAAAAGCAGCATTACATTATTCTACTACACTAGTCGCACAGATGACAGCCAGTAACATGTCAGGAACGTTACTTATAGATAATTTAATTGCAATATTAAATCGCATTTTTGTCTTAGAATGTAAAAAACAAAACAACCACTTTAAAAGGAAAAATTCCAGTTCATAATAGCAAAGTCCCCACTTTCATGTTACGGAATTGTAGGCATTTCTGAGGTTAGATGACATCAGTCTTTCAGGTAGTCACATGATGAAACAATCATTCTTAATGTGATTACCCTATAATTAAGGGTCTACTCAAGCAAAGTTCCATCATATCTTTACTAGTGTGCTTTCCTTTTCCTGTGTTATCAAATGCTACTCAGTAAACAGAAAGTATGAACCACATTGTGCAGTAGCCAAAACCTGAGAGTAATGCAAGGACACAAAAATGACAACAATATCTCATAGCAGTTGACAGCCATTAGATCACTACTATTTTCCCAGAGGGACTGGCTACAATATTTCTGCCATGGCACTGAGTTTTTTGATGGAGATATTATCATCTACATTTTCAACATTGCATGGGATTTAGCCACAGGAGTTATGCAGCTAAATCTTGTTCATGCAATGCCTGGAAGATTTAAATGGAAATTATTAATTATTACCTTTTAGCACTATCTTCTGCATAAAGAATTTAGAGTTCAGGAGTAGTCCTTCAGGAAATTACCCCTTAACACTTTTCCCTCAGTGCTTTAAAATAAAAAGTTCATTGCAATGATTTTTCACAGATGAAAGTTTTGGGATTTTTTTCTTTTATTCTCCTTATGTGAACATTCTTTGTCTAATCCTTTTGATTTATTTTTTTCTCCTCATGGGTTGAAGAGACCATCATTTCCACCAAATTCTTTAGTACTGATTGTAATTAACAATCACAGCCTGAGCTACATTATTTACTTGCTGGGCATCTGTAATTTTTCCTGCAATCAGTGACTGAAGGTGACACTGACGCATAGGAAAAAAATTTAGAAAAATCAGAGGTCTCGTAGTTCATTTTTTTTTTATTTTATGGATATTGAGAAATTACATTATTAATTTGGGAGACACCAGGCTGTTCTTGGTAAACTAATAAAAACACTCATTTTCCTTTGTCATCCCCCCTTCCCCTCAACAAGGTCGTAAGCAATTCCATATTATATCTAAGACTCTTCCTCTGCCTGTAGCTACTACTAGGATTCTGGTGAAATTTAAATAAGCTAACATTCTTCCTTTTTATACGTTGACTCAGCTTTTTGCAGGGCATTACCAAACCCTGATTACATACTTATAGAATTATGTAGGAAATCCACTCACATGGCCAGAGAACTATGCTCCAAAATATACACCAAGCATTACAAAAGCTTGCTCTAAGTTGTGTTTATAAAAATAACATCCAGTTTGTGAAATAAAGATAAATTAAAAGAATGGTCTCTGCAGAACAGCTCTGAGCTGACTTCACACTATGAAGTACTGCATAGAAGATGTCTTACTACCAGAAAAGCCTAAGGTTAATGCTTACCAGTAAGACTACCACTGTGTAATACAGTTCATGATGCAGGTCATCCAACTTCCAAGCAGCTGAGGGAAGAAACGAGAATGTGGAATGCAGGAACTAGCTTCATAAATTGGATGACTGTCGAGATACATAGAGCTTCTAACTTTTTTATCCTTAGCCATATGTTGGAATATTTCTGAATATTGTATCCACTCCAGCAGGAGTGGATAAAAGGGATGGGAAGAAGAAAGGGTATGAGCGTAAATAGTTGCTCCCTCCTTAACATTCTGGCTTGTAACAGAGGCGCAAGGGGAATACTAACAGCACATGCTATCTGGCTTAAAAGCAGAGAGAACTTAGGTTACAAAGGCAATGGATGAGTTAGCTCAGGAAGCCAAACAGACAAAATAGACTAAATGCAGAAATGAAGAGAGGATTTCTTCTCAGCTACACCCATGTACTGCACTCTCTTTTCTGCAGGAGAGGAGAGCATTGTAAAACATTCCATTCAGCCACATGTCCAGCTGATGTTGATCACCCAGTCCACTGACTTCAGTGACTCTTCAGGCTTGACCAAGCAATTCCATCATGAGACAGTTAGCTGGAGGCATAATGCTCTGGATGTTCAAAAACTCTGTCACCTCCTGGAATACCACTCACCCCCAATTCTTCTTTTAAAAGGAGACTTCTTCTACATAATGTGCTTAAGAGCTGAAAGTAGACAAAACTTCACATGTGAACCACATGACATGGGCAGGCATATTAACAGGCTGTGTAGCTGTAGTAAGGGAAACTGCCACTATGACTAATGACCTCAGCAGAATTTAGGCCTCTGCTGAAAAAAGTAGTGCAAGTGACATATATCTATATGTACAATATTACTGCTTGATTCAGAGTTCCTAAATGAGCTATTATTTCAGTATCCTGAAACAAAGTGTTACCTGGGCACTTCAGTTTCGGGATTCAGAGCCTAGAATAATTCTATTCAGATAAGTAAGCAATATTGGAAGTCATCCAAGAAATGGTGGCAAATGGCAATCTCATTTGTGATGCTGTGGGATGTTCCTTTCCCACAGAGAGAAAGCACCCTTAGGATATGCCAAGTACAAAGGAATTCAAATAAAAACAGTAACCTTCTAGAAAACTGCACAGCCAGATCTCAAGGGCAACCACAGAAACTGAGAGCACCAAAGTGATATAAACAAAAAATATTTTAAATCAGACCAATTATTTTTAAATTTAAACAAAACAACAACAAATCCACAAAACCTCAGCTCAAAAGGAGATGTGACAGTACTCTGGAACTGTAACTTTTAATTTCCAAAATAGATTTTTACTTGTGGGCTCCAAGCTGCCCTGTAACAGTAACAGAGTGAATCTAACAGTAATATCAGACTAGTCAGGGAAAAGCACATCACTGAAAATTAAAAAAAAAAAAAATTGAAGGCTGCTGTAAGGCTTATTTGCTGACCAATTCACTTAAAGCCTGGGAAAGTACAGGGATATGAAGGCAAAAATGCCATTATGAAGATACCTTGTAAATAATGCTGACAGAGTGAAATGAATATGCATTTCACTGGGTATTGTTAAAATAATATAGTATGGCTGTGCACATTGCAAATCCAAGAATTCCACTTCTGGTGGAGCATGGATAATGAGAAAACCTGAAAAAAAAAATCTAAAAATGGGAAAAGTCTGAGATGAACTTTCGTGGTAGGAAAGAGTTAACATCTGCTGCTGGTTTTGGATATTCTTAATTGGCAAGTTGTGCATTACATTTGAAAAAAGATGTAATTGTTTAATAAATGTTGCATTTCAGTGCAAATTGCATTGCTGCAGTAGCATCGAAACCAAATCACAGAACATGGTCAGAGGATAGGCAAAAGTGATAAACTATTTTGCAGCAACAGCACGGAGAGCTAGCTGATTAGTTATAGCTACAATGCTGATTGCAGCTACAATGTTTTGTTGCTCTGAGACAAAAAAATGGCCAAATTAAGACATTCCACTGACTTCAATGGGAATTCATTCAGCCCAGAAAATCTTTAGTGAAATACACAGTGTTTGGTGATACTTGACAGTCTTGCAGATTATTTCTACATAACATAACCAGGATCTATTTTTCCTGCTCATCTTCTCAGTAAAATTCTTTTTCCAGGCTCTCTTTTTCCAGCATCTCTTTTTCCAGCATCTCATATACTGCAATACCACCTTTCCCTACCAAAAAAAGAGTGCATGGAAAACACTGCTGCATTCTCAACCAGTCACACTAACTATGTAATTGTACTTCTGCCTTCATCATCTTGCACTGTGTCTTGGGAGGTCTCTTCCACCTTCAGTGAGGAATGCCATCTTCCTGTATTTGCTCATCAAATTTGAAATGAAGCACCTTTGGGCTTTGCCCTTCTCTGATGGAAGGGATTCCTCATGAACACCACAGAAACCACGCTATATCATTGTTTTCCTCCCAATCCCTTCCTAAACACCTCACTTGCTCAGAGGGCTGCAGAATGATGCACTATGATCAGGCTAAGGGTGAACTATCACAACTGGCCTAGCAGACTGACTGCTATTGTCTCTTTGCAGGCATCTAATCTGCTGGCTAGAATAGAATAGAATAGAATAGAATAGAATAGAATAGAATAGAATAGAATAGAATATTTCAGTTGGAAGGGACCTACAACCATCACCTAGTCCTACTGCCTGACCAATTCAGGGCTGACCAAGTTAAAGCACATTATTAAGGTCATTGTCCAAATGCCTCTTAAACACTGACAGGTTTGGGGCATCAACCATCTCGCTAGGAAGCCTGTTCCAGTGTTTGACAACCCTCTCGGTAAAGAAATGCTTCCTAATGTCCAGTATAAACCTTCCCTGACACAGCTTTGAACCATTCCAATGCGTCCTATCACTGGATACCAGGGAGAAGAGCTCAGCACCTCCCTCTCCACTTCCCTCCTCAGGAAGCTGTAGAGAGGAATGATGTCGCCCCTCAGTCTCCTTTTCTCCAAACTAGATAAGCCCAAAATCCTTAGCTGCTCCTCATAGGACATTCCTTCCAGCCCTTTCATATTTTACTGTAATGGTAACCTCTTCCAACAGAAAAGAATGGGGGGCGTGGGGGTGGTGTTTAAGTGTCTACTGTAATGATTTCCTGATTCAGGCCTCTTAATAATACAAAAGATTAATGATAAACAACAAAGCTGGAAAGCTGAAGGGATTACACAAAAACCAGTAACACTCGCAGCTTCTTTATGTGGTAAACTGCTGATCAGGAAAAGTTCAGATACTGCCTCTCATGCAGTGGGGGTGCATTTTCACTATACATATGATTCTTAGACAAGATCATTCAATGAACCCGTGTCCTCAATTCTAGGCACCCTCACATTCTGTTTTCTGCCTTTTCCTCTGAATTGCCTTTTCTCCTTCAGCACTGATTGAATGACTGATTAATTGTAATAATTTTCACATTGCCTTTGCTGCTTACATTAGAGATGCCATTCATTTGTGTGAGAAAGCAGACAAGCAGTGCTTAGTTTGCCTTTCTGTCCTTGTATAGAGCCTAAAAAGGAGAAAGCTCTAAAGTGTCTTCAGGGGAGTTAGGCTGGTATTTGTTACTGTGAACTCTGAGTGCCTTGAGGCAGAAGAATCTTGTTACCACAGCATGTTTCACAGGATTTTGTGACCACTGACAGAAATGTCCAAAACGCATGTCTCGCAGATAAAAACAAGCAGAGAATTTCCAGGAAGAACAACTTGGCAATTTTATGATAACTGGGAAATTGAACATGTCTATGCTTCACTGATAAAATATCTTCCTACCTGCCTAAAAACAATACAAGGCCCAGTCTTGTAGTCTCACTGTGCAAAGACGAAGGGGAAAAAAAAAGGCTTTTGCAATGTCTTTGTTAACATCCCATCTTTCTGTATCCTGATCCTTATCCCTGGCTCTGCTACAGTTAGCCTGCTGTCATGAATGAACGATTTTAAAAAAGCAAATGTTTACATCAGCAGCTTTTATTTTGCACTTGTATGACTTCAGTGAGGGCAGATTTGTTGTAATTACATCTTGCATTTTAGTAGCACACATGTTCTCATCAGACATGTTTGTCATCCATGATCAGAGTCTACCTTCTACATGAGTAAGTCCTCTATGTACTCAGACTGAACAAGGATCAGTGCAATATAAAACCCTACATAGAGCAGGAAGATCAAAGATTATTTAATCCTACCATGGCTCAACCACAGAGAAGCTGGCTGGTTTTATTCTCCTGTACCACCCAGTTCTGTCCAGATTCAGGACCAAAGGCTAAAACAATCAGATTTGCATTCTTGTCAGCTAACACTGTGAAGTACTGACAGAGGCCCCAGAAGACTCAATGTCACAGCCCTCAAAATTTCTTTACCCTCTGCATTATCGCTCTTCTTGCCAGTCAGGAATTGAGAAATTATGCTTTACTTCCTTTGCATCTAATTTACATCTCAGACAGGGCTGTCATTCTAATGCAAAAATGAACAACCAAGGAAAAAAGGATGGCTGCAGGAACACCACCAATAAACAATATACTATTATTTAGATAGCTGTTTTTAAAATATAGATGAATTCTTCTAAGACTAGGATGAATCCGCTCACAAACTACCACCTCGAAAAACAACCTTACAACCCCATGCTGATTGTGGGAAGGATGATAGAAACCATCAAAAAACAACTTTGCAATGTGAAATTCAGTGTGTAATGAGGGATGCAGTTTCCTTCACTCTGTGCGTACTTTGGTCAAGCTTATCACATAGCCATGCTATGTCTAAAGTACCATTGTCATTTTGGCAGCAATGAACACTTCTGTGCACAGAAGCAACATGAAAGGGAAGAATGCTTTTATAACATAGAATTCTGAATCATGCTGCCATTTAATGATTTTTACATCTTAGGAGGATGGGGTAGAAATCTCTTGCATACTTTTCCATTTGCTACTTTTTGGTACCTTGAAAGACCTATGCAGCTGCAGTTTTCCCTCTCTTTTTGTTCTATGTCAAACTCTCCCCTGAAGCACACTGTAGCAGCACACCAGACCAGAGAATCCCATTCTTTCTATTTAACTTCCCCAGTGTTGTTTAAGACCAGAACAAGTACTGGTTTTGGCAATTGCCAGAGGAGGATTCCACAATGTCTTTAGACCAAATGAGATGATTTGGGCCTGCCTATAAATATTTGAAGACCGGAATTATATCAGGAAAAGATACACAGGTAGATCCTATCATCAGGAGAGCAAGACACTCATTTTTTTATGCTGCATATGAGATGTTAGGTCACAAACCATGTTAAGGGAGTCAAATTCTCATCTGGTGAGAATGGACTTCTAAGGCTGAACAAATTTCTGTCAGTCAGGGATGATGTTTGTTTCCAATTACTCTAGCTTTGTAAAATTCAGGGCTTGATTCATTAATATTCAAGGCACTTTGCAAAGGCCATCTTTTCTGTGAGCATTTTTGGCAGAGATAGATTGATACATCCCAGTGGGTTTGTGATTCAGGGTTGTAAGGTGGATGTGTTTTGATATTAGCATAGTCAGTGATTAAATGAATTGCATTTATTATAGAAATTCTCTATCAAGTGTTACACTGTTAATAATGTGAGGTGGCTAGAAGCTGCATAAGTGTCAGAAAACAATCAAAATCTATGTCAAATATTAAGAAAACTACATGGAATGCACATTCCTTCTTTGTCTGACATTGGTCATTCTATTCTTTTTCTATCCCTTAACACTGTTTTCTCCTTCATTTGGGTTCTAACTTATTTCATAATGGTACAGATGTTTAAAGTCATACAATATACAATATATCCATTTTTATACTCACTTGTTCACAAGATATAATCTAGTGAACAAGAATTTTCTTTCACTAGAATGCCTTTAAAGTCAGATTGTGCCATGCATTCATGGGTTCAGGAAAGCATTTGAAAGAGTTTGTAATTTTAGAGTAAGGTTAGTAGGCAGCAAAGTCTATTAATAGTGTTAATGAATTCCCATCTCAGCAAGAAAGGAACTAACTACTCTTTCATTTCAGATTATGATTAGCTTGGGCTTCAAGCAACCACTTTGGTCATGGAAACAAATACCTATTTGCAAAAGCATTTAGAATTTAAAATAAGATTGCATTTAACTGTGTATCTTTGTGGTTCTTGATCAGTTTAACTTTACGAAAGAAAAAAGCAAGGGCAGATTCTGTTGACTTAAATTAGTTTTATCATGCAATTTGAATAAAATAAAAAAATAAAAAAATAAAAACTATTGTCCATAATGACAGACGAAAAACAGGGCAAACAATTGCAATATCATGAATACATATCTACTAAAGGACAGTTTCACACTGATTCAGCAACCTCCATCCTCCAGTCTCTTCCAAAATCAAAATAATGTCTTCCATTTCCCTATCAGGCCTAGTCACAGTGTCTCCTATAAACTGTCCTGAATAAAGTGAAGGTACCACATCAATTGACCATGCTATTATGTGACCAAATGTGGTAGCTCACATTATCAGAATATGAGCAAGCACTGTGTCACTCCATAGCTGAAGGTACACAGGCTTTCCAGTTACATTACCAACATATAGGTGTGTCCATTACATGAAAACCTTGATTGCGGTTACCTTATGGAAGAGGATTGCAGGACTAGAGGATACTGGGAAGCAGGTCATGGGATGGATGAAACAGTAAGGTTTGATTCAGCCAATATGTCATCAGACAGCCACTCCTGAATTAAAAACGTTTCAATACATACAATACATCCCTAGATACTTATGTGGTTGTCTACCTGAAGGAAATGGGAGATTTATATTATTTAAAACACATCATGTTCCCTACACAATAAAACTCACAGTTTGTGACTTACAGGTCATGCATTAAAGCTATGTAGGAATATCTTTAATATTCTGTTACAGGCTATAGACTTATTCACCCCAGGGTGCCTTCATAATCAATAGAAATCTAGTTAAAAGTCAATGGAGTCTAGTAATTCATTTCATCCTGAAGTAAATATTTTGAGTAGATCAGATGTATCATTCCTTCAGTGCATCTATAAACACAGAAACTGACCTCATAGCCCCAGAGTAGTAGGATTTACCTGGAATGTGGAGACCTGGGTTAAAGATTTTTAAACAAGGCAGAAATAATATGGTTTGATCCCAGAGCCTGTATATTAGTATCCTAACTGGAAAGCTACTGGCTACTCTGCCCTGTGGTCTAACATTTCCCTCTGCTTTTCACCAGAAGTTGCACTGTGGATTTAAGAAACCCTTCTAAAAAAATACTTACATTCTTACTAAGAACCTTAGTTTCAAATAAACAGCATTTCCTAATGGGATTTTTGAAACATAAAAATTTAATCATCTAAAGATCAAGGTAGAGATCTGTTGTTACAGGATATTTCTTGAGCCAGGAAGGGAAGTCCAATTTTAGCAGTCCCAGTGTTCTTATCAGTTGAAAATAACAGATATGTAAAGTTCAAGTATATTCTCACAGCATTCATTTCACTGAACAAAAGCTGGCTTTAAAAAAAAAGAAAACTGTATTTACTGAAATACAAAACAATCAACATCATATGCATTTACTTCCACTTTTCTAGTCCTTTGCCCAAAATAAATAATAGCACACACACAAAGGAAAAATCTGTCAGCTTTTAAACTTCTTTGTTTTGAACAGAAAGGAATATCAATACATTCACTCTTAAATTTTTGCACAAAGTGGTAAGATTTAGAAGTATTGGATATAATACCATTTGAACTCACTTTTCATCAAAATACATAGCAATTTTTTAAGGCACTTCTAGCTTCAAATACAAAAATGACTGCTCTTCTTTCATATGCCCCCCACAATGTATGCTGTAAAGATGACAGTTAAGTATTGTATCAGGAAAAATGTCAGAAGAGATAAAATAAGAAGTAGAAAAAGAGAGTGATGAAGCAGAAATCCAAAAGTAAATTAATAGAGTTCTATTATGTTGTTTAGGGAAAAAAAAAAAAACATTTTTCCCACATTTTGCAACAGTCTTCGGTCATCAAAATCCTGGACTTTCAGGTGATATACTGCCATTTATCACCGTGAGATTTTTATCCCATCTAAGCATGTAAGCTTTCCTTGGTAAATATCAGTTTTATTTTATGAGTTGCCTAGCACATGCATGGATACGTCATAAATAAATAACATTCTTATTAATAAATTATGTCAATAAATAAGTAATGTTTCAAATGACCCACTAGCAAAGCATAGATACTGAGTGGTTAACTTATTTTAAATTCTCTCGAATGGAATAAGAATCCTCAGAGGTTTTCTCTCTGAAAAGAACAGAAGCAGGCATTCATGCTAAAGCCAGCAACGAGCCTGTAAAAACCAATCTACACTTCTGTTTCAATGGATAATCCGCCTCTTGCTAAATACTGAGGTAGGAACTCCTCTTAATATCAGTATTCTTGGCACACATTGAGCACTTTCACTATAAAATAGCATTTTCCTGGAATCAGCTTGACTGTCTGGAGGCGGAAACACTGGGCCAAACTGAATGCATCATGGAATAGGTGGAGATTAGACTAAGGAAGAGCAAAGATGACTTTAAATGTCATCTAAATCATTCTCTAGAAGAATTTGAGTCAAACTCAAAGTTGTTTGAGTTAAGATTTTGTGCGGCTGCTTGAATCTGTATGGTGGCCCGGAACTGCTGAACTAGAATCAGACACATTATCCTCTCTCTCTTTCATCCTCAGCTTCACACAAAGCTGCTATTGAGAAATACTGACTCATCTCCTAGTCTTCCTGGCACAGAGAGAAAGGTAGGGAGCTTTGGAGCAATGAACAATTTATCCTGAAATGTTTTGTGGATAAAAAAGAAAAACATCATATAAAAGCAGAATATACCATTAACACTCATCAAAACCATTGTAACCGTAAATAAGTTTCTCTGTGAGGGAAAGCAACCTCAAGGGAAATAATGCCTCAGGAGGCAAAACTTGCATATCTGCAAGAAAAAAAATACTTAAGGGGAACACCTGTCCAGTGAAAATGATCTGATAGGCTGTGGGGATAAGTGACCCAGGGGACAATCATCACAGAACGTTTATTGTGCAAATAAGCAGCTTAGTGTTTGTAACGCAATATAGTTATGCATATTGATCAATATGCAAATCACAGACATTGTTTTCACAATCTCTCTGAAATTTCAGATATTCATCCTTAATAATCATGATGAAGACTAATGTCACAATCCAGCAGCAACAGGTATATCTACTAAGAATGAGAAATGTTGCTCAGTGAGACTTTTCCCATGCTGAAAGTCAAGCTTAAATGGAAGCCACTACTGGTTCAGCAGCTAAAACCACACGTATTCCCCCTCCAAGTGACAGGCTGGTTAACATTGAAGCAGTGCAAGGAAACAAGCACAGACAGCACAAACAGGACTATGTAGCTGTATTATCAGGTCCAAGCACAGAGCATACCAAAAGAAATATTTCTTCACACAACACATAATTGCACTGTGAAAAATTGCATCTGTGCCACAGCTGTTGCAAAGGCTAAACTATAAAAGTCTCAAAAAAGGTTTAGACAAATTCCTGAAGGATAGGTCTCTCATTGGATATTTGATGTGATGGTTAGGATATAGCTTTTGACTTAGAAGTCCTTAAACTATTGATTGCCACAAGTTGCAAGAATATAAAATGACTCTTTCCTCAAAAGGGTCTTTCTATACTTTTTCTGTAAAAATCTGCTGCTGGACTAGAGAGATCTTTGGTCTGATCTAGGGAAGTCTTTCTCATCTTATCCATCTTCTGTGGTTAATACTAGAACATCACTGGGAGTCTTTGATCTGCCATCTGCTACAATCACTAACTTTTAAGTATAATTGATGAGTGTACTTACAAAGTCACAAGGTATATGCATGCTCATTTACAGTACAGAAGCAGCAGTTTTAAATTCCAATAAATAAATAATATTTGATGAAATAACTTGTTGTTGAATGACATTCAGAAATTAACTATAGACAAAGTCTGGCACATTGTTCTGAAACATGCTTGCACATGTTATTGCTTAACAACAAAACTAACTATGTGAAGACACAAAAGAGAATGCTGTCCTACTGATAGCATATTTCCATACATTCTGTATGGTATGTCTAAATATTTTGATGGTTTTAATATTTTGTACGTTCTATGAAAACTGGTTTGCTGCTAGGTGACTGTGCAAGTGAGATTTGATAAATGACCATATATTAACATTATGGTTGAAACAATAGACAAAGGGTAACCAGGGAGATAATTACAAAGTCTAGTCAAGTGATTAACTAGTAATTATTCATAAGTTTTGCAGTTCTTTGCTCTCATGACTAGATGTTCCTGTAAACTAAATGAGAACAATGTTGAGACTGACCACATGTGATTGAAACTGCGTTGAGCTTCAAGATCAAAGAACAAGGACAAGAATAAGGACTTCAAGGACAGCCATCAAGAACTTCAAATGGGTTGGTGGTCGCAAAAGCAGCCCTTCGACTCATTGCACATGATCGGATGTAGGCAGTACTAAGATAATCAGTTGCAATCATTTTTATGTATATGTATAGTAATCTGATTCATATGCAATTAGTTATTCTATATAACCTGTTTGTGCTAAAGCTGTGGTATGCACGCTAGGTGGAATTATCCCCCGTGCATCCAGCGCTGCAATAAAGAATGCCTGCTTTCTAAAACTCCAAAACAAGTCTTAGGGAGTTTCTTCGACCGGCTTTTTGGTATCACTACACAATGAGCTTGCTAGACATGGATCTAAGTGGATAACACAGAGCTGCTTAAAAATTTGTAAATTTTCTTTGGGTGGAGACTCAGAAAAGATTAATTCAGGGTGAGACCACAGATTCTTGCTGCGGGGTTTTTGCAGACACAGATGCAGAGGTATCATGAGTATGGCTGGCTCAGATCAACTTTATTAGCCAGGCAGGCTCACTTACAAAAGTTAAAGAATACTCTCAACTCTCAAAGAAAATAGTAAGAGTTGAGGGCATGCGAGCTTCCTACAAACTTTATTACATGCATTTAAAAATGAAAAACACTGGACATTTAGCAAAATCTCATCTAGCAAAAAATATTTGTATGTTCTGGCCAAGGTAGAGCACTAGATTTTGTAGTGAATGTGAATATAATACAACACAAATATTACATGTGCAATTCAAGTTAAAATAGAAATATACAATGAACATTTTCATATATCCTGGTAAAGCTTTTCTTTTTCTTTTTTTTTTTTTTTAAGCTTTGTGTCTTCATTCTTTTTTTCTTTATGTTTTTGTTAAAGATATGAGTTCCTCCAGTTATGACTTTGGATATTTCCCCAAGTCAAGAAAATAATTATTTCAACAGCACTGGCTCCATATGAAGATTAAGAATTCAAATGTAATTTTTCAAACCATGAAGCTGTGATACTGGGGCTAGGTACAGTGTAATCCTGGGAATGGTTAATGTGAAAGAAATCCATAACCTTGAATTCCCAGTTCTGGACTGAACAGACATATCTATTGTCCTACAGACTGACACTGGACAGAGTAGTCCCAGAATAGACCACACTAGGGTACCACGCTCTTTACCACATTGACTTGTTATACCTACATTATGCAAATCAAAAAATTAAATTAGAAACGCCATCTTTCTTAGAATGACATCAATTTAACTATACAAGTTAATAAATGAGAAATACTATTTCTGCCTTCCTTTCATACCAACATTAAATATTAATAAGAAAAGAGATTCTTCACTGAAAATCAGTTCAATGCTAAGAATCACACTGGCATATATCACATCAGGAAAAGCCTCTATAAATGTATAAATGTTTTCCATTGGCAAAATCCTAGTTTACTTATAAAACTGCGGGAAAACAGTTTTGGGATTAATCTGACCAAGGCTCTCAAAGCAGAACAGAGCCTGTATTTCTGGGGACTTTGGTCCCATAAAAAAAAACATAACTATTTCTGTCACCATGTCCTCCTTTAAGTAACACCACAAGACCTGGTATATCTAGAATTTGTAAGGAAATGTCCCTTCCTCATGAAATTTTTACTTTTCAGCAAAATATCTATTAATCTCTATTATTGAGCATTGGAAAAACATTTATTAGAGCATCACTACCGGTGTACTACAGGTACTGTGAGCATGTGTAACCAAATATGAATGGGTACCTCCAGATAGATTCTACCTACCACAATACACCACTTTCCCTTCTAGTAAAGGGAATCAGTGGGTCTCTGATCATACTGAATCCTAAGAAATAAAATCTACCATGGATGGAAAAAAAAAAGTCCAACTTACAATTGCAATATATTAGAGCAGCAGTCAGCCAGAATTCAAATGGATTTCAGGTTTCATTACAAGCAAAATTTTAAAAGCCTCCATAGTTTTCTCTTTTTTTTGGAAGTTTACTTCCAGCACACTGTGAAAATTACCTAAAAATACAAAATAATAAAGCCTTATTCTTCCATTAAGAGCGATTTCAAAGGAAACCTTTCAAATACTTCAAACTTCTTCCTTATTAGCAGCATTAAAGCATCTAACACAAAAATATATGGCAATGATCTGCTAGTGAAATACTAGTCAGGTCATTCCAACCTGTTTCATATATATCTCATCTAAGGGAAGGCAAAGGCTGAAATAAAATTTCATTTCTGACTGAGATGTGTGGCTACTATGGCAGTACCATGCATAACAATCTTCATACACCTCTACTTTCTAAGATGCTGAATTCATCATACCCCACTGCAAAAATTGATTGTTACCTTTTGCATCCAGTTCCTTCAATGTGAATGTCCCTATACTCAAAGATGTGATTTAGAGTACAAAGGTTTTAGATTTATGTAATCTTGTTAGGAAAAAGTTTTCAGCTAGCCCTTTAAGTGACCTTCCCATTGTACACAGCTGTACTTGAGGACAGAAAGCAAAACAAAAACACATCTATTTTGCCAGGGAATATATTGCACTTCTACCATGTAGACACAGTGGAGTTATAGTATAACATTGTGAAAAAAAGTGCAAAATTAATCTCCTATTTATTTTGTATTCTGAAAACTGGTAGCAAAATATTAGAATCTGGAAATGAAGGTTTAGTTCTTAAGCACAACGACTTGCTATTATTTCTATTACGCAGGTGATAACTGGGAATGGGGCTGGGGGGCGGAGCAGTCTTTTATTTCACATGAGCAGAAATACAGTATAAGAGGGGAATCTTTCTCTCCTACATATATAGCCCTGGTTTCCATATTTGAACAACAATAATGTAAGATAAGCTGTCTGCAAATAACATGTAGACCTCACATATATGATATAATTTAACTGCCTTCTCAAAATCTCTGGCCTTTACATTTCAAATGCAGGGAACTGACATGAAATGAATACTGTTAGTATCTTTCCATTGGCAGGGGGGTATTCTGCATTTTTGGACTTTCCAATTTATATTTACTACAAGATTAACTGGGCAAACATTTCATGAGTTAACACTGGCTTACTATGCTGCATAGCTATTTCCATAGCTGGTGTCTGATCTCAGAGATACCCTTCTATTGACCAAGCTTATTAAAGTGTTTGTTGATTGCCTGGATCTGCCAGATATACAACTTCTTCATATGGGAGCCTAATACAAAACAATCACTAGGTAGCAAATAATCAGATATGTTAACTGTAAATGAAATAAATCAGAAAAGATACAGCGCTGATTAAGGACATTTGAACAAAATATTTTTCTTAACCAATCTATTTTGAGCCAGTGCGCTGTGCTCCTGGGACTTTTAGGGCACAAGCATGGCACTAACCCCCCAAAGCATCATCTGCAGTGCTGACACCATCCAGATGCTAACATAGCAGAAGCAGACTCAATAATGAATGTGACTAATAATATGGGAATTGCACTGAGTATAGCTATGCCCCTCTGTAGTACCCACATGCAGACAAAACAACCATAATAGCTAAGCATCACTTTTCAGCTTTAAACACTCCTTACCCCGGGACTCTTCTTAGTGTTTCCTTTCTCCAGTATCAATAAAGATTATGGAAATAGCACGCTGAACAAGAACAGAACTCTGTTTTTGCATGCTAAAACACTAGTTGAAAGCATAAATACATTTTGTTAAGAACATGTATCCAAGGATTCCTTACATGGTTTATAGATTAGTACAGAAAAAAACGATGACATCAGTAGAGGAATGTAAAATTTGACCTTCAGCTAGACAGTGATTGGCATTGACTGTAATTCTTCATGAGATTTCACATTATCAACATGCTGATGCATGTGAGGAGAGTACATAATCAGTTGCTTTTGATCAGAGACCACTTTGCATGAAAAAACAATCCAGCATTGGCATTCAAAAGTGTAAGGTCTGTGACAATTGTAACTGGAAACTAAAGTTATGGGGAAAATATCAAAGGGAAGTTGGAAAATTACTTTATATAAATTTGAACAAAATAATACAATCACACAAGTTTTATATGCTTCGGACTGAGAAGGGATTATTGACTTAATCAGCTGGTTTAGTCTATGGATGTTAGTTGCAAATTCACTGATTAGATTTTTTTTTTATCTTTGACTTCTACCAATGTCAGACAGATGCATATATGACAAGGTTATCTCTTCCCTACTGACTCTCTTTGTTTTATTCAGCAGTTATTGGGGACCCTACATATATGGTGTAAGAGCTAAACACAGACATCAGTTCCAGATGGTCCAAGTCAGAATAGGAAGCAGACCAGTACAGTTCCTTCTACATCAGCCATTTAAAAAAGTATATCCCAATTAAAAAGATACCTACTTACTAATCCTGTTTGAGAAGGATTTTACATCCTTGTAATGATATAATCAGTTATTCTGCATTAGATGCATATGCTCTCTGCTATGATGCACATCACCAACAAAAGTTATCTACATTACCAAAACCTGGGTATTGCCTAACTGTACAATTGCACATGTAAATTCAGCGATTGCATATAAGGAGTGAACAACTGACTTAGAACAGGTCACTTTCTGATATCCATGTGCATTTGCAATGACTGCACAGGCAAACATGGGTACACAAAGTGGAGTGAAACCTGGGCCTCATTAAAAATATAGCAATCACTACAATTAAATAAGTTTTAGGACCAAAGAACGTGAAGTGTCACTAGGTTGAGTCTATTCCCACTGCAAACAACAAGTCCTTGTAACTTTTCTGGGAACTAAGAAAGTTCCAGTGTTGATAGTTAAGGGGAAACAGAATTGAAAGGCTTTTTTAGCACTGAACAGTTACAATTAGAATTTCCCCTTCAAATGGTCAGAGTTTCAGGGCTTTCTGGAGGGAAAAGTAGTAACACCTCAGCAAAGGAAGAAAGCCTCTGGTTCTTCCAGCTGTATAAACAAGCTTCCAACTTAGTAGCTCTCAGTTTTAAAAAGACTACAGATACTATGCCACACACTTCAACACCCACAGGTGCAAGCTCAGGATCAGAAACATGAAAGCTTTACAATTATATACTAAAGTTTGTGACTGTGTTAAATATAGAAGTCAGCTGAGCCCAAGGTTCAATACAAATTGTTGACAAATCCCACCTCAGAAGAAGCTGTATAAATCAAAATAACATTCCTCAGTAACAATATATTCTTTAGGAAACATTTGATATGAAAAAAATAGAAAATATTAAAATGCCTTCCTCACCACACCTGCAATGTGTGTTGGGTTTGTAGAACAGTTAATCAAGTCATCAAAAAACCATGAAGAGTAGTTCTTTACACAGCAGTTAAACCGCAAAGGAAGGCAACTGTCAATTCAAATTCAAATGGATTTTATCTTTATCTGGTCAACAAACAGGAATTGTCAATCAATACTCTGTTGCACTCATAACAGATTCAACCACTGTACAACTTATTCTCTGCTCTGATCATATATGTGCATTTTAATAAAAACCCCATTCATTGTCCCTGTTTCCTCTCTAGCATAAAAGGAATATAACTTGCCTCAATTTAAAAGGACTCCTAACCAAATAAACTTTCTCAAAGAATTTAAAAAAAAAAAAGAAAGAAAGAAAAAAATTACAAAATTCAACGGGAACTTCCACCTTATTAGCTCTCAGTTGATACTTCAGTATAAACTTACAGTAACTCCTTTTCCAGCCCTGAGATGTAATACCTTCATATTCCTCAAGTGGAACGCCAAAAAGATGACTGGAAAGGAGACATCTCTTCAGTTGATTTGCAGATAAAATACAGTGACAGCACTCTGGTCCTGGTGCTCCCTGTTTGGAGCAGCATTCACAGAGGCATGTTTGTACAAATCCCTAAATATGTATCCAGGGCTTATAGCTCAAATATAGATATACCTATACGAGTATAATAGTTTGGATAAGAACTTCTGTGCTGAATGTGTAAACAAAAGCAACTTAGGAAATATTGTGGAATTACGCAACTTAGCAAGGAAAAATAACGTTCTATCTTTCTTGGTTATACACACACATGCATATATATATATTGGGAAGAAGGTAATTTCAGCTGGCCCCTTTTTAAATTATTCATTGTTGCACACACAGATTTTTAGTACTATAAAAGGTCACTCCTCTTCTGATTCTGCAATGCTTTCTTGTGGAGTAAAGAAGTGTCCCATGAATATGCAGACGCACACCCCTGTAACACTTCAGTCACTGTGCATTAATGTGTGTTCTCTGTATATTTCAAAGTCAAACAAATAATACCTGTCATGAACATGAATTTCTAATATCTTCTATATTTCATTTTAAATGAAATGTCAAAATGATGGAAAATATTTTCCAGAAAGTTTGCAAAGGGCAGTAAAAAGCTGCAATATGTAATTCTGCGCTGGTGCAAAACATCATTAAAGGGACACTGCTACAGATTAAATCAGATTTTTTAAATCATTATTTTACTTACCTTTGTCAATCCTTACACAGTGTAAACTGAGAACAGACATCTGTTTGTAACCCTGATTTGTCATCTCCAATTACAATAGCCTGTTAGATTTCCCTGCAGCTGAGAAAATAGATCCCAGTATATATTTTTTCTTTTGTTATGCAGTATCACGTTGACATAATATTTACAAAACACACTGAGCTGGAAGCCAAGTTTGGACGGGTGGCGTCTGCAAAAGACTGATTTTCCTGGCTCTGTCACCTGGCATGTATAAAAGTGCTTTTATACATTTATTCACCAACAATGGTTCAGCTTATTAAGCACCAAGGAAGTCTTAATCAGTTTATGTGGGCATTCCAGTCACTCGTATTCAAAACATAAGTTGCCTTTTACATCAACAAGCCAGGCCCAGCAGCTCTACTCAGCTCCTTGACTTGACATCTTTCTTCTGTCCTTGGGAATCCTCTCTTCCTCATGGCACTCAGGTTGTATTTTTTGTAGTCACTCAACAGCCTGCTGCTTTTGCTTTTCTTCCCTGTCACGTAGATAGCAGCTTCTGATGCTCAAGGAGGCCACAGTTCAGCTATCCTATATGCCCAAGTCCTTACTAAACATGCCAAAAACAGTTCTTACCCATTTCTCTCTCAGGCCACAGCAGTTCTGTTTTCCCATCCTCTACTTCTCTCTCCCCAAAGTGTCCAGCCCCATCTCCTTACCAACAGGAATATCAATGCTTAAGTCTACTCAGCTCCACCCTGGATTTCTTATCTGCCAGTTCCCACAAATCCAGATTACAGTCAGTCTACCTTCCCCTCAGAAGCAGAGCTTCTCAGGACACTCCCCTAGATGCATCATAATGAGAGACTGCAAACGCACAATTTTTTCTGGCAAATATGAAAGTGTTCAGGCTGAACAACCACCAAGAAGACAGACAGTGCTGCAGTGCTTTTCTAACTCTCTTTAGAGTAATCCAACAGTTGGTAAGTAGTTATGCCTGCCTTTAATATGCTGCAGGTATAAGTTATTTCTCTTAATCAGCCCTTCAAGGCCAAGTACCAGTACAGTCTCTCCATCATAAGTGGTAGAGTCCTTCCCCCCTCAAAGGAGCAGCTCTTGATTGAAAACACTGGGCTTGAACTTTAGCAGGTACAATTTACAGCAATACCATCAATTCAAAGGATCTATGTTGATTTATGCCTACAAAGGTTGTTAACAAATGCCGAGCTAACAAATGCTGCTGTACCTGATTAGTAGTAGCAAAATCATTCCTTTTTGGTAGAGTCAGATTTCCTTCTTTTTATTTGTATAAACATTTTGCCATAACTACCAAAGCCTTCTGTATGCAACCCTTTTGATCTTCAAGAATTTTTGAAAGATTTAGGTCTCAAAGATTGCTTCAACTAGAATTACACGATCAGCTGTTGGATATTGCTCCTGTTTACTAAAAGAGCGTAAACAGATTTTGTGTTCCTGAACACACTGTGAACCAAACAGCAATACAATTTCTTTAGTCAGTGTTCTAAGCCTTTTGGCAGCCTGCAACTTGCCAAGATGCTAACTCCCACTCATTTTTTTCCATAGTTGCTCTGCAAATGTTTTTCTAACCATACATGTGATTCCTTCATAATCACATTTTGAAGGGTTTGCCTCCCTCAGTTTACCCAACCCCAAAAGCACCCTTCTTTCACCCAAGGAATGATACTTGACCTCTTTTAGGGAAGAGAAGGGAAGAGAAGGGAAGAGAAGCTCTTAAATAAAATATTCTTAGGCCACACAGTATAGATTCCAGACAGCCCGAACACTTTTTCCTTACATGAGGACTGTCAGCAATTCCCTTTTATTTCTCATAAAGGAACTTGAATTGTGCTGTTTAGGAGACGAGAAGACTAGGTGTGTTTTCTTGGGGGGATTGCTTTTCTCCAAAATGAATTGTAGCATTCACATCCATATGTTTCCTCCTTCAGCTCATGCACTGCCTGTTTGGTTTATGTGCTGTGCCGGTGAATCTTTGTCAAGCCAGTAAATTCATCTTTCACTGGATTAGCTATGTTCATAAAAAGAGAATAAGTCATTAAGTCAAGTGACATAATTTTATCATTAGCTAAGGAATACAGGAGAGTGGATTTTGGTGGGGGGGGTGGTGTTTTATTGTTGGCATAGTCTCAATTTCTTTCAACATTAATATTTCAGACTTGTGATCCATCCAAACACAGTTCACACAGATGAAAAGATGAATCTTACCAAAAAGAGAAAGCATCGATTTTCAGGCAACAAATGAATCTCTAATGTCCATACTACCTGCACTGTGATCTCTAGCAGATAAATTATTAATGCAAGTGTATGAACATCATTTTGTTGTGATTAGATTTCACTTAAATTTTAATTTAAAAAAAGTCAAAGGGGATCGAAGAAGCAGTCACATAAGATAAGCAAGTCAGTCAAAGTTTTATTTTTCATGTTTGTGTGCTGGGATTATCTGGAATCTTATCATTCATGCAGCAAATTACCAAGAACTACATTAAAAATGTGTATAGCCATTTTCATTTTTGAAAGATTCAAGACTATAAATAATTAAATGGGTGAGACATCTGTTATTTATGAGCTGAAATGACAGTTTTAATTTAGTTCCTCGTTTAGCTGAGCCTGATGTATTGAGACTAAGTAAAAGAAAACAAAGGAAATATTTTAAAATGACATCTCACAGAGCTTAGACCTTCTAAGGGTGCAAATCAAACACTGTTGGTTTTTTGTTTGTTCTGTTTTCCTTCAAGGCCCATCAGAAAACACTCTTCATTCATGACCTAGTATTGCATGTCCATGCGGATTCTGATGACAAGGTAGAGCAACCACAGTGGCTTCACGAAATAAATCAGCCATGTTACTTTGCAGACATTCTGAAGTGACAAATTCTTTATTTAGCACATGGATACCAGTCACACATGTTGCTCAAACCACAGCACTATTATTAAGCAGATATTTCCCATACTTTTCGCATTCCTTTTCTCTCTACAACTGTACTCCTGCACTTCTCTGTCTAAAATATTACACTGACCTTTTTCAGTGAACGTGTGAAATTCATAGACTTACTTTCTCCCAGGGCAAACAGAAACTTGGTTTATTAACAGATATAAGGGAATATATGCAATGATACATATACCAGTCCTGATACAAGTCATATTGTTGTGAATGGAAATATTCCCTGTGCAAAAATAAGGAACTCCAAAAACTCTGTAACAAGGTTTCCATAGAGCTGGCTGAGTTAGATAAAAATAAAAGGTGCCCATCTCCACCTTGCCAACTTGCCTGCTGAAACTTGTGGTGTTGTTTGGGGAGGAGAGGCTGGCTTTTTCTAAAACTATTGCTTTTCTCTCCCTTTTTTTTTTCTAAAAGAAAAATTCTATGTACCACAAAATGATCCCCTAGGAACAGGCCTTTTAAGCTTCCCCTTCATCATTGATTGTTGAAACTACTTAACATCTCATATGTCTGCTAACTTTGAAAGAAAAGGGACTGGGCCCAGATTACAGATTTACTATTCAAAGCACTTTTGCAGACTTCAGTAAACAAACAAACAAAAAAAATGACTAGAAATTAAAAACAAATTTTTTTAAGTAAAAAAAAAAACCCAAACTTTTTTTGGTGATACCAGTTATTTGTATATACCCCAGCTTCAAAAAGCATATGGTCCTCAAAGCCCAAGGACCCAGAACTCCTAAACTGAAGAAAAGAGTTGCAATTATTTGTATAAATCTGTCATTACAATTAATTTCAGATCAAGTTTACCTTGGAATTGACTATCCCCATTCTCTGTTTGAGAAAGCCAGATTCATAGCTTGAGGGTACCATGGCCGGGGAGGGGTGCAGGGAGCAGTGGGAATTCCTCGAAAATGAAAGCTTTCCAGTAGAGAGGAATGTCATAATTCTTCTCAAACTGAGGAGAATCAGGTCTGGACTCCCAAGTGATCAGCCTGGGACAGAACTGCTTTTCAGAGATGATGGACATATACAGCTTTCACTGAAATCAGTGGTAGCCATCATTGCTCTTCCTCTGAAAAACACTGCTGTGAGAGAAAGCGTTCATGACGTGTTGAATCCAGTGATAAAACAGGGTGGTGGAAAAAAAGCTGGGAAAAGGCCTAGGTCCAGAAACATGAGCTTTGTAATAACAAGTTATCTTTTATTAGATCAGTTATGAGACGCAGACACAAAAGGAAAAATATTCTAGCTGGCCTCATAAAAGACTTTATCTGTCCCAATGAACATTGCATTTCTTAAATCCTAGGCCATCACTGACACAACAACATTACTACCATGTCTAGATTCTGCAGTAACTTACTTTTGATATCTTTCAGTTTCACAGAGAACCAACTATATGTTCAGAATCTGAGGGTAGTATAACTCTCCCAAAGTTGCACAATCATAATGTTTATTTTTGGTGAAGCATGGAAGAATACCAATGTCTCAGGTTTTTGTTTCTTCACCTACTGCAATACAAGGAAAAAGGCATTTAAACAAACTGTGTGTTTTGCAGCTTTTCTCTTAAACAAGAAAAGGCAACACAAAGTAACACTGATATTTCTTTCCTGCAGGAGAAAGTAGAAGAGTCTTTCTCCACATCTTTCTCATTGGTCATTGCCCATTTAGTAGGATAAAAATGGAAAGTATTGGTTTTTCCCACATACACACAGAAAAAAAAAAAAAAAAAAAAAAGGAAACTATTCTTTTTTCACTGGAAGATTAGCTTGTCAAAAAAAAAAATCACAACTTTTCGCATAATATGTAAACAATTACCTCTCTCCCCCCCAATATGTAGCAGTTGAGATACTTATTAAAAGGGAATCTGGAAGAAGGCAGCAGGTGTTGAGGAGCATTCAGGCCAAAGACACCTGCTGTAGATGTCAAGAGTATTGAAAGAAATTAGGGACATACAAGAGGACAAACACAGATGAAAGCTAGAAAAGTAGCAGGGTGTCAGGAGAAAAATTAAACAGTACTAATCACACAGATGAAATTAAAAGCTTGTAGATAAGCACTGCTGAGATGCCCAACCCACGGGTATAAACATTTGTAGCCACAGAAATAAGTTTCCAAAGTTGCAGCCTGATGTAAACTTGGTTATATGCACCCTACAACTTTACAAAGGTGCATGAGCTCATTTCAAATCCATTACTTTTTTTTTGTCAGAGGAAACTAATATATATCCTGAAAACAGCTAATAAAAGATAAGAACATGAGCAGGACTGCACAAAATAGACTGTTATAAGGTAGTATTTTAGAGCATCTGGAAGTCGGATGTCAACTGGGTGGCTTTGAGTGACGAGAGAAACACCTGCTCCAGGTCCCAGCATATGGGAGCTATTTCAGCAGTGAAGCTGTGGACTGCCTGATCTACAGAAATATACTGCATCTGGAAAACGCTTTCTGTTTAGCTCTACTTGAAATGCAGATTCATTTGAAGGTCATAGATCATTAAGGCATATTTTTAAATGTATTAATGAAGTACAATTTTATTTTTGTGAGTCAGATTTCATTAGGAAACTCTAAAAGTTGTATAGAGCAGAAATTACATATGGATCTACCAACAGCATTGCTTCTCATAGCCCTGAAGCAGAAGAAACACATGCAAACGCTCTGAGCCAACAGAAGTAATTATTGTTTATATGAACTGAAGCTCCAAGCCTCACATTGAACAAAGCTCCAAGTGAGAAGGTATTAGCTCTCTTTTAAACAAAATGAGGCCTACTCTAGGCATTTGTGTTCTGGGCATGGCTCAGTGCTTGTCTGTAACAGGCAGAGAAGCATTTGACAGGTTGATGGACACACTGAGAAAGTTTGCCTTGCCAGTCAACAACCTAGTGGCCTTTGGTTCACTCAGGGCTGCAGCAGCACTGAGAGGGGGAAAACCCTGCTACCTCATGACTCACAGCTATGAGTCTACATGTGGTCAATACCGAGTGCTTTTGCCACTTGGCAGATTTCTTCAGTGAGTCTTGGGGAAAAGCACTGCTGGCACTGATTTAAAGGACAGATAGGTAATATTTGCTGTCACTTAACAGCTCAAGGACAGCAACTGATTAAAAGAGTTTTGATACCAAGTCTAGGGCACTGAAAATTGAACATAAAACCATGGTCAGATTAGTTAAAAAAAATTTGCCATCACAGAAGATAGGGACTGACCATGGCATAAAGCAAAGAAAAGGGCAGACAGGTGCTGAAATGGGGAAGGAACTGCTCTGTAAACAGGTTTAGCATTCTGTAACTGAAGAAGGTGCTCTCAGCTTATTACAATACTGAACAAGGTGTATGTCATATGTTGCAGAGATTCACATGGGTTCCTTCCCTCATTTGACTACCATGCTAATCTTGCAATAGAGGTTTTGGGCATTATAGAAAACATTGCCAGATTTTTTTAAAAGTGTATTTGTTATATAGGTATACATAATATACTTAAAACATAAAAAAAATGTTCAAGATGAATGAAAGGTTTTAGTATTTACTCCAAACCCACTTTCTCACAAAACAAAACCCCAACTATAATAATTTAAATAGCATTAATTTTAAAGCAGGTAAGTGGAATACTCCACTATCATCATCAACACAGTTCTCATATTAAAAATTAGGGGACAGTATGTTAAAAATCAAAGTTAATCAACCCTTCTCTTGTATTCTTCCCAACATACCACTGAAAGAGCTTAATACTAGTGTGACCAAGGATTATGAATTCCGTAGCTATATTATGGGTAAAATGACTCCAACAAACTACAGAATACCTATTTTCTCCACATTAGTGCTACAAAAACAGTTGATCAAAACTTGCCATTTTTGCTTCCCCACCAAAAGAAGTCAGAACTGAAAAATTTCCCAAACTAGAGTAAATCTGGAAAATAAATGCCACTTCAGAAATAAACTCAAAGTTTAATATGAAACATAGTATTTTCTGAAAAATAGTTGTCCCAAAATTTTAGAATATTATGAGCTAACACGAAAGTTTTGAAGACAGCTTTGCCTCTAGTTCATGGAGTGCTCAGTTTCTGTTTTTTCCATCAAGTGTCAAAATATCAGGTTTTGTCATTACAAATACAAATGTGAGATACTGATTTTAATCACAGGATGTTTCAGTGAGTGCAAAACTGTGGCTATCAATAAGTTTGGTGGTTTTTTTCTTTAATAAAATCAAAAAATACACCAGCTTGTCTGTTTCTCTGTCAGGAAATGTCAGTAACAGGACATAGTGATATATCTTATTATACAGTACTGGGATACTTCTTCTGTGCCAACACTACTGACATGTTAGGAGATAATGGAAGACATAATAAGGTATATGATCTCCTGTCCCAATACTACTAACTTAATAGGATACCACAAAAAAATAAAGTGACATAAATATTTTCCAAAAAATATTGGAACAAAAATTAATTTTTTAAATTAAAGTATTGAAGGAAGAGCGAATTAAGAGATGTTTCTTTGAAACTGATGTGATTCATGATAAAAAATACATTTAACTGGCAGTGGAATACGTTTCAAATGAAATTCAAACACAAGCACTTTTTTGTGTCCACTGATAAAGTACCCTCAAGAGTTAAAATCACAAACAGATACAGTCTGTTGGATAAACAGCCTTTCTAATCCACCCATACAATAGAAGGAAGAAACCATTTGCCATTCTGTAACAATGTTTCTAAAATGTGGGAAAAACAAGTTGATAGGATTTTAGGTTAGTTTAGTTTTTAATTATTATGATAGGAAGAAAGAAAATCCAACTCTAAGCTTTGAAAGGATGAACGGCTCTGCGTGTGCAAATCATGTTTCACCACAGTTTAAGTACATATGTAACTATTTTCAAGCTATTATGTGCAAAACAAAAGTAATGGAAATTTTGTATTCTCCTCCCACTTGCATAATAACTGACTGCATTTAATTGAAACCTTCCTGAAAACTTTTGAGCTGAGACTAATGGTGGCAGTTTTGAGACAGCAGAATTTTTCAAAAATGTAGCTGCTGTGGATAAAAAGAGGGCTATAATGAAAGTCCATTTGCAACATTAACTAGAGCATTTACTGGTGCAGAAATACCAGAAATTATCAACATATATCTTTGCTCAGGTAGGCTGCAGATAAAAATTATATGTCTAAAAGGGAAATTCTTCACTGGATTTCCACAGATACAAGGTATATTATCCCAAAAGCTTAGTGTGAAAGACAAAAAATTTTAATTTTGATTTCTACAAGCCACTTGCTTGAGTTCCCTGAAGCAGAGAAAATTGCCTGTAGATGTACAACAAAAAGTCAAGGGCAAATCTTGAACAAATAAGAACTATGTTAGCATTTCTCATGTGAGTTGTCCCAGTGGTGGTTCAGGCATGAAATAAAGGTTTTGTTGATCACAGTAACAAGCAGTCAGTGTAGTGTACCAAAGCCAAAAATTTCTGTATCATTGATCAGTTTATACAGATATTTAGAGTCATATCTGGGAAAAAAAAATAGATGTTTGATGTAAAGAAGACCTATCTCTGAAATAATTCAGTACTCTCTAAGCTAAGGTAAAAGGTACTGAAAATTAAGAAATTGTAACATGTCCCAGTGCATATAATTTACTGTTTATAGGAGATAGAGAGCTAGATGCAGTAAAGGACATAAGCTCAGAAGCCAGATTTTGACTTAGTACATAACCCTATAATAGCCTAACAGCCTTCCTCTTTTACTTAATGTCCTCTATGCCAGTGGTGGGACACATGGGACATCCACATGCTTGCTTCCTCCTAGAACCCTTCTGAAACACAGAAATGAAGCATCCTTTTTTTCTTAGGAAGCCACCAAATGAGCAAATTTTAAAAGTTAGAGGTCTGTTTCTATGAAAGTTTCATGACATTTTTTGACAGAAGCATGACCTGAGTGCAGATGTTATCTAGCTGTACATATAGGACAGGCTAATACTTGCAAACTTAAATGTTGCATTCTTGGGTGGGTTCTCAAATAGACCCAAGAAAGCCAGATCATGAGCTCTGGCTGCCTGGTGTAAAAGACAGAGCCAACAAACAGAAGGGGATCAGCAACTTTAACACAAAAACAGTCCTAGCTAGCATGCTGCAGGGAATGATGTGGGTCTCAGAAACATCAGAAATGGCACCAAAGGGAAACAAGCATTTTCCCCACTTTCCCTACACCCAGCTCCTTACACCAATTCTGTTCCATTTTAAATAGCAGTCTTCCTGACTAAAGGATAAGTAAGTGAATAAAAATTAATAGAACTACCCAGGCTTTCCTTAGGTATTTAAGAACACAACAACAAAAACAACAACAAAAACAACAAAAAACCCGCCCAAAAACCCAACCAACTGCTTCACTGTCTACAAATAAACCACACATAGAAATATCTGTCATTGTCAAGCTCCTTCCCTTGGATTTCTTGCACTGAGAATCCAATTTAGAGGTATATTTCTGCAGTGCAATGATGCTCATTCACCTATTAAGTTAATCAGTGGTATTCGTTCCCTCTGGATATGTTTTTGAATTCTTTTTTTAATCCAACCTTTCTTTTCAGGATGGCAGTGAAGAGGCAAAACAAAATTAACTGTGATTGTACCGAGCTACCAACCTGCGTGACTCAGCACTACAGATACTAAAAATTCATCTGTGGAAAGGCACAACATGCTCACAAATACCTGAAAAGGCCTGCTTTTCTTTCTTGCCAAGCTGAGTCTCTGAGAAATTTCTTAATGGACTTGTAGCAGTGAGGAACAGAAAGCTACGGATACATTTGTATGGGATGGACAGCAAGTCTTGAGCTGATCCAAGCAGTACTTTACATAGCATAGCGCAGTAGCACTCAGCAAGAGAACATTAGTGCAGTACCGCACTCAGGGTAACAGGTCCTGCTGAGCTCTGCAAGCTTGCATCACCTGCACAACTCCCCACTGCAAAAGAAGCCTGCTTCACATAGTTCGGAGATATCTATCTAGCTTAGTTAAAGAGTATAAAAAAGTCATTCAAAATTGTTGAGCCCCTGGCATAATGGGATATGGTAAACTTCTGCACCATCCAGAATCTCTATCACAATATCTCCCTTCCACTTTTGGCACACCTGACCACACAAGGCTTAGCTTTGTTCCTTAGATGTATCCTCAGAACAACACAGAGAAAACTCTAACTGCACAGTAGCCTGCCACAGCTATATAGTGGGCACCTTGACTATATGCAGCTGGCAAAAGGCTGGTTTGTGTCATTTAGGGGAAGAGCGCCTGCAATGTCAACTTGTAATTAAAGCTACTCAGCTGAGTTTTGCTTTGTGTTTAAACAAAGTTTTGCACATTGAATCCCTGACATTCATTTAAGCCTTGTAGTAGCTACTGTAATAAGGACCAGTAATAACAGTTAAAGACACATCAGCTTTTAAAAAGTTTTTAAGCAAATGCTGTCTTGAGAATGTTTAACCTTTCCTGCCTTTGGAAAAAAAAAAAAAAAAAGAAAAAAACACCTAAGGCTCTTGATCTCATGTTTTGTGACTAATACAGGAAGAGAAGTGGAAAGGATGTGTGTGCTATGATTCTTTAAAAAAACAAAGCCATAGATTTGATCCAGGTTCTAAACCTGCCTAGGCAGATATGGTGATTTACTGCACTCTGACAACTCCAAGGAGTAGCTGCCCACATACAAAATCTTCGAATAACACAGGTATGTACCGCAACTGAGTTTCCGGAGCAATACTGCCCTACAGATCTGTGTGGCTATGATATGCGAAAAGAAACAGCAAAGCATATCCACAGAGAGGCCAAACTCCATGCTGCATAGGTCAGCCTGCTCTAGTCCCAAGATCCATGACCTTACATAGCTTCTGTGGTATGCAAGGCTGCAAATCATTACAGCTTAACAGAGCTCTAACAGAAGGACCACCTCTGCTTTGCTCCATGCATCTCTGGAGAGAGTGAACTGACATCCAATAGAATGGTAATCAATACATACCTGACAAAAGCAATGTACATAAATTACAGATGAAAGATCATTTAAATACATTCAAGCAGAACAGTTAGCCCTTCAGTTGCACTTGAAACGTAGATCTTGTTATATGAAAACTGGTTTGTGATATATAATTGTACGGGGAATGTTTTTCAACAGAGGCAGGTGACATTACAGACTCTGGCGTAGGCAAAAGGGACAGGCAGCAGACCTGCCTGCAGAAGGCGTACCCAGGTGGAGGACCTCCTGCAGCAGGTGGCTGAGCTGCAGGAGGTGGTGAGAAGGCTGTGTAACATCAGGGAGGCTGAGGAGGAGTTAGATAGCTGGCTCCAAGCTCAGTCAGCAGTGGACCCACAGCTCATGGCCAGCCAAAAACTCCCCCACTAGCACACAGAAGGGAGGGGGGCCAATAATGCAGAAGAATGGAAGCTTGCAATGGCAAGGACCTGCAGGAGGAAGAGACGTCTCCTGAGGCCTGAGGTGCCCTTGGAGAACCACTTCACACCTCTGCAGACTGAAGAGGAAAGACCTATTACATCAGGAGAGACGATGGAGCTGAGTGAGGCAGCCTGATCTGCTCCCCATATAACAACCAGTGCAACTAAGAAAAGGTGACAGATGATAGCAGCAGGCGACTTTCTTCCAAGAGGTATGGAGGCACCCATCTGCTGACCTGACACACTCTCTAGAGAAGTGTGCTGCTTACTGGGCACTCGTACCAGGGATGTCACGGAGAGACTACCAAGCCTCGTACAGTCCACTGACTATTATCCGCTGCTGTTGTTTCACGTGGGCACCAGTGATACAGCTGGGAGCAGTCTGAGGAGTATCAAGAAGGATTACAGAGCCCTGGGAGCAGCAGTAAGGGACTCTGGAGTGCAGGGAGTATTTTCATCAGTCCTCCTCGTCAAAGGCAAGGGGTTTGAAAGAGCCAGTCAAATCTAGCGAATCAACAAACAGTTATAGGACTGGTGCCACAGCCAGAGGTTTGGCTGCTTAGACCATGGGACTTACTTTGAGAAGCCTGGTCTACTGGGGGCTGATGGGGTCCATCTGTCAGAGAAGGGGAAGAGCATCTTCGGTCATAGGCTTGCCAAGCTGGTGAAGAAGAGGGTTTCAGCTAAAGTTTCCAGGGGAGGAGAACCTCAATCCATCCCACTCCTACCAATTTGATGCCAGTGCCAGCAATAGATGCCCAGAGCCTGGAGAGGAATCACAGGTCAGCAGAAGAGCACCTGAAGAGCTGCACAAAGGAACTCCAGCCATTCCAGCCAATGTCAGCTTCATTGGGGGCCAAAATTAAATGCCTCTATGCAAATGCATGTAGCATGGTGAATAAACAAGAGGAGTTAGAGATGTGCGCACGCCTGCAGGGCTATGATCTTATTGGCATCATGGAGACGTGGTGGGATGGCTCCTGTGACTGGAGCATTAGAATGGAAGGATACAGGCTCTTTCAGAAGGACGGGCAGGGGAGACAAGGAGGGGGTGTTGCCCTCTATGTCAATGACCAGCTGGAGTGCATGGAGCTCTGCCTGGGGATGGATGAGGAGCTGACCAAGAGCCTATGGGCCAGGATTAAAGGGAGGGCAGGGACAGGTGATGTCGTAGTGGTTATCTGCTAAAAGCCACCCGATCAGGAAAACCAAGTGGATGAGGCCCTGTATAGACAGATTGGAGCAGCCTCATGTTCACAAGCCCTGGTCCTCATGGGGGACTTCAGCCACTCCGTTACTGGTTGGAGGGACAACACAGTGGGGCATAAGCAATCCAGGATGTTCCTGGAGTGCATTGATGATAACTTCCTTCTCCAAGTGATAGAGGAGCCAATAATGAGAGGTTCTATGCTGGACCTTATTCTCACCAACAAGGAGAGGCTGGTGGGAAATGTGAAGCTCAGCCTTGGCTGCACTGACCATGAAATGGAGTTCAAGATCCTTAGGGCACCGAGGAGGGCGCAGAGCAAGCTCGCTACCCTGGACTTCATGAGAGCAGACTTTGGCCTCTTCAGGGATCTGCTTGGTAGAGTACCATGGCACAAAGCCCTGGAGGGAAGAGCGGCCCAAGGAAGCTGGTTAATATTCACAGATCACCTCCTCCAAGCTCAGGAGCGATGCATCCCAACAAAGAGGAATCTAGACAAAAACGCCAGGAGGCCTGCATGGATGAACAAGGAGCTCCTGGACAAACTCAAACACAAAAAGGAAGCCTACAGAGGGTGGAAGCAAGGACAGGTAGCCTGGGAGGAATACAGAGAAATTGTCTGAGCAGCCAGGGATCGGGTTAGGAAAGCTAAAGCCCTGAGAGAATTAAATCTGGCCAGGGACATCAAGGGCAACAAGAAAAACTTCTATAGGTACGTTGGTGATAAAAGGAAAACTAGGGAAAATGTGGGCTCTCTCCAGAAGGAAACGGGAGACCTGGTCACCCAGGACATGGAGAAGGCACTCAATGACTTTTTTGTCTCAGTCTTCACTGGCAAGTGCTCCAGCCACACCGCCCAAGTCACAGAAGGCAAAGGCAGGGACTGGGAGAATGAAGAACTGCTCACTGTAGGAGAAGATCAGGTTCAAGACCATCTAAGGAACCTGAAGGTCCACAAGTCCATGGGACCTGATGAGATGCATCCACAGGTCCTGAAGGAACTGGCGGACTAAGTGGCCAAGCCACCATCCATCATATTTGAGAAGTCGCGGCAGTCTGGTGAAGTTCCCACTGACTGGAAAAGGGGAAACATAGCCCCCATTTTTAAAAAGGGAAAAAGGAAGACCTGGGGAACTACAGATCAGTTAGTCTCACCTCTGTGCCCAGCAAGGTCATGGAGCAGATCCTCCTGGAAACTATGCTAGGGCACATGGAAAATAAGGAGGTGATTGGTGACAGCCAACATGGCTTCACTAAGTGCACATCCTGCCTGACAGATTTGGTGGCCTTCTACAATGGGGTTGCAGCATTGGCAGATAAGGGAAGAGCAACTGACATCATCTACCTGGACACGTGCAAAGCATTTGACAGTGTCCTGCACAACAACCTTGTCTCTAAATTGGAAAAACATGGATTTGATGGATGGACCACTGGGTGGATAAGGAATTGGCTGGATGGTCGCACTCCAAGAGTTGCAGTCAATGGCTTGATGTCCGAGTGGAGACCAGTGATGAGTGGCGTTCCTCAGGGGTCAGTATTGGGACCGGTGCTGTTTAACACCTTTGTCAGTGATGTGGACAGTGGGATTGAGTGCACCCTCAGCAAGTTTGCCAACGACGCCAAGCTGTGTGGTGCGGTTGACACACTGGAGAGAAGGGATGCCATCTGGAGGGATCTTGACAGGCTTGAGAGGTGGGCCTGTGTGAACCTCATGAAATTCAACAAGGCCAAGTGCAAGGTCCTGCACATGGGTCGGGGCAATCCAAAGCACAAATACAGGCTGGGCGATAAGGGGATTGAGAACAGCCCTGCAAACATGGGCTTGGGGGTGTTGGTTGACAAGAAGGTCAACGTGACCTGGCAATGTGCACTTGCAGCCCAGAAAGCCAACCACATCCTGGGCTGCATCAAAAGAAGCGTTACCAGCAGGTTGAGGGAAGTGATTCTGCCCCTCTACTCTGCTCTTGTGAGACCCCACCTGGAGTACTGTGTTCAGCTCTGGGGCCCCCAACATAAGAAGGACATGGAGCTGTTGGAGCAAGTCCAGAGGAGGGCCACAAAGATGATCAGAGGGCTGGAGCACCTCTCCTATGAAGACAGGCTGAGAGAGTTGGGGTTGTTCAGCCTGAAGAGAAGGCTCTGGGGATACCTTATAGCAGCCTTCCAGTACCTAGAGGGGGCCTGCAGGAAAGCTGGAGAGGACTTTTTACAAGGGCAGGCAGTGATAGGACAAGGGGTAGTGGCTTTAAACTGAAAGAGGGTAGCTTTAGATTAGGTGAAAGAAGTTCTTCACTGTGAGGGCAGTGAGGCATTGGGACAGGTTACCCAAAGATGTTGTGGATGCCCAATCCCTAGAAGTGTTCAAGGCCAGGTTGGATGGGGCTTTGAGCAACATGGTCTAGTGGAAGGTGTCCCTGCCCATGGCAGGGGGCTTGGAACTAGATGATCTTTAAGGTCCCTTCCAAACCAAATCATTCTATGGTTCTATGAAAAGACCAGCTGCTTCAGAGAGACAATACCATCATATTAAGAACACAGTAAACTGCCAGGTATTTCCTGCTTTCCCAAGGTCCATCTCCTTTATATTAACTGTAATTTACCTTAAGGTGAAGGCAATCAATACCAAAGTGTTTCTTGCTTAGTGATTCTATCCCATTCACTGCCTGTTTCTTACTTGCATATTTCTGCTTTTTTGATCACTTCAGTTTTCCTTCAGGCCAAAGAGTGCTGAAGGCAATACTAACAACATTATTCACCTGTTGGCCATCCCTTTGCTCAAGGACCTGAGCTAAATAAAGGCACACATTATATTTTCATCTTGCTTACATTACATTTGCACCAGAATAATTCCTCCGAGAGCAGTTCCTCAGCCATGTCTCCTGTCTTCAGCAGCACTATACTGATTTACACTAGTTAAGCATCCAGCCTGTGAACTCTACATAAGCACAAGAGAAAAATCAAAGCCACAGGAGACTTGTTCTTTCTGTGGTGCCAGTGAGAAATGAACTGAAGCACTGACATAACTAGTCCTTGCATTTGTCATGAGCTAACTTCTTGTTTTTCATCTTCTTTATTCATCTCTCACACATTTCTCCCTCCACTTATCACTTGTTTCTCCTCTATTCTTTAAACACTGAGGAACATGAGAAAGAGCAATCCAATTTGATTCAGAGATATTCCCCCTCAGCTGAACAAGGAGTGGGGACCCTCAAAAATAGGGAACAATAGAAGTTTGTTTTGCAACAAGTACCAGGCAGTAAGTTATTACTCCAGAGACAATTCAACCTAAATCACAATAGGTGGCTACTTCAAAGGTACTTTGGATTAGTCTATCTTTATCTTGTCATATGCAAGGTGTGGACAATTTCACATGGTAACTAGTACATTAGATAACTGTCTAGATCTAATTTTCTCACTAACCAAAAGTGTTAGGTCAGTGACGGAAACACCAAAAAACCCCCCAGTTTCTCTTACATTAAACTTATCTGAAATCTTCCTTCTATCCCATGTATAATATACTCACAGCTTCTGAGCCCAATATGAAGAAACTGGAGAAAGAGACTATGTGCAGAGGTAATCCAGCACACACAAGAAGAGAAAACTTGCAAGAGTAATTGATACAGAAAGTTTTGCACCAGCAAACACATTTTTATCACTGAGATCATGCCTAGCTTCTCTCCTCATTAATTTAATCCTTTTGAGGAATACCACTTGATAGCCTGCCCCTAACGTAGCTCTTACAGTCAAAATTACTTCATTCACACTTTAATACCTCCCAGCTTTTAATATCTATTCAGCTACATGCAAGAGTGAAATATCCCATTAAAAATTTGACCAAGCAATTCTGTTGAAAAACTTACCTTTCCCTTACTGCAAAATCTTTGTCTAGTTTGAATTGAAGCTAAGGAAAGTTGCTCTGCTCATAGCAGCAACAAAAACTCATAAGCACAAGACTCAATTTGGTTCCAAGAGTTTTACCCTACACAAGATGGTAAAAAGCAACTAGAAATGTGCTCAACCCTCTCAACCCTGAGCATTCCTGTAGCATAGAGGAAATCCCTGGCTGGCATAGAGCTAATTCTACAGCCAGCACATGTAGTAACCTGGTAGATACCTAGAGCTGTTTCTGCAACAGATGAGTGCAAATGCAGAATTAGTGCAAGAAAATGGACTAATCAACTGGTTAAATGGCACGTAGCCTGTCTTGAGCTCTGTGCTGCCACATAGCTGTAATCCAAGACAATTCAGGTAAATTAGTACAAATTGCAGTCACCACATCTATATGTACACCAAAATAGATTCTTTTGATTCCATGTACCCACAAATGCATAAAATCAGACCAGAAGCTGATTATAATAGATCTGGATTAGCACATGACATAAGCTCTTTCCAGTCCATATCCAGTCCTGCCTAGAATCACACACAAGCAGAGGATGAGGTCTGAATAAAGTAACATGGACTTCATGCAGTCCTCCAGCCCAGCATGACCTTACTGCTTTCATCCAGACCATGCCTTTCCCCAGTGGGAGAAGGGGAGTGTCTGTTCTAGTCAAGGACAGTCCACAAAATGCCTTCTTTTACACCCAACTGCCAGCCTAGGTTGCTGGTGTGGCAGCCCCTTCTGTCCAGCCACACTGGCCACATGAACCATTCACCTTTCCTCATTCTGCAGCCTCCCCCTTCACTTTCCCACTGGGAGAGCAGGAATGGGAGATTAGTACAGGGGAAAACTGTTGCTGGGATTATTTACAGAATTACTATATAATGTGCATTTTAAAAAGGAGGTGCCTGTGGGAGTGTTTCATTGCTGCAGTATGTGAAATCAGTTACGTAACAGTTACTCAAATAGAAGGGAAGGCAGAAAGCATTAATAAAATACATTGAAGTTCACTTGAATTGAGGTGATGGGATTGCACTGCCAATTGGCAGTCAGACAGTCTGGCAATGTCAGAGATCTTTGTGTCTCCTGATAAGAGAGAACACAAGGGCTAAACGTAACCTCTCTGGAACAGTATCAGGTATGACTGGTGGACATTTGGTTAAATGTTCATTATGCCTTTTTAGCCAAGACTTCAAAATGCAAATGCCAGGTACTGTAATTCACAGCAGATCAAGGTGGAAAGTATATCTCTCCACATATTAAACAGCCAAATAACCTAAGAATATTCTAGGTCAAATTACAATACAGATTTAGATGTACAGATGAAGTACATGAAATATGACATCACGTATAGATGTTAACTAGAACAAAACTGCCAGATTTTAATTGGTCAACAGTCAGTATGACTCTAGGCAGAAACATCTACAAATTGTACTATATTGTGCAAGAAATAAAAGCAGCAAATCCAAACACAAAAAAAGCAAACTTGCAAAATGAAAGCACAGCAACATTCCTAGCCGCAACAGTAAATCTGGATACAGTAATTTATTAGTAACACTAAAGACATTCACTAAATAATAATTGTAATAACAGCAGTTTTGACAACAGACTGGAAGTTCAGAGGAAACCAGGTAATTCCTGACAAAGAATATCAAAAACTTACCATGACCTCAGTGTTTTTCACTTCCATAGCACACTAGGGTAAGAAAGCAACAATGCAATCACACCTTTACACACATCCAGTTCATGTCATGCATGCCGCCATATTCAGCCATATGAAGCAGGATTTTATTCTAGGTTTAGTGAAGCTGTGCTGTAATGGAAGAGAGGGAGAGAGAATGTGAGATCAAATGATGAGCTCAGCAAGCCCTGGCAAGAGTAACTGGGCTTAAATAAAAGCTTAGAGGTCAGAGAAGAAAAGAGAAGGAGTTCAGAGAGACAGGCCTATCTATCTTCTTTGAGTATTACCAAGGCACCCAGGCCACTTCCACTTCCTGGCAATGCCTACCAAATATTTAAGGCAGCACTAAACATGCTAAAAAGTGCTGAATGCACATAACATCTACCCTTTATTTGCTTCCTTTCCTCCTGTTTTTTTCCTAGAATGATTGTATTTCACTCTTTTCTCCTTTTGTTTCATTTTCCCTTTCAATCTACAGTAGTGCAGACTGGTCCTAAAGGGAACTGCCTTGCCAAAGATGCATTTAGGTCAAGCTTAATGTTGTGGTTTAACCCCAGCCAGCAACTAAGCACCACACAGCCGCTCACTCACACCCCCCCAACCCAGTGAGATGGGGGAGAAAATTGGGAAAAGAAGTACAACTCATGGATTGAGATAAGAACAGTTTAATAGAATAGAAAAGAAGAAACTAATACTCATAGAATCATAGAATCATTTCGGTTGGAAAAGACCTTCAAGATCATCGAGTCCAACCATCATCCATGCCCACTAAACCATGCCCTGGAGTACCCTGTCCACTCGCTTTTTTAATATCTCCAGGGATGGTAACTCAACCACTTCCCTGGGCAGCCCATTCCAATGTTTGACAACCCTCTCAGTAAAGAAATTTTTCCTAATATCTAACCTAAATCTCCCTTGCCTCAACTTGAGGCCATTTCCTCTTGTCCTATCTCCAGCCACCTGACAGAAGAGACCAACACCCACCTCACTACAACCCCCTTTCAGGTAGTTGTAGAGAGCGATAAGGTCCCCCCTCAGTCACCTCTCTTCTAGACTGAACAACCCCAGATCCCTCAGCTGCTCCTCATAAGACTTGTGCTCAAGGCCCCTCACCAACTTGGTTGCTCTCCTCTGGACACACTCTAGCAGCTCAATGTCTTTCCTGTAGTGAGGGGCCCAAAACTGAACATGGTACTCGAGGTGCGGCCTCACCAGTGCCGAGTACAGGGGAACAACCACCTCCCTGTTCCTGCTGGCCACACTGTTCCTGATACAGGCTAGGATGCAACTGGCCTTCTTGGCCACCTGGGCACACTGCTGGCTCATATTCAGCCGGCTGTCAACCAGCACCCCCAGGTCTTTTTCTGCCGGGCAGCTTTCCAGCCACTCTTCCCCAAGCCTGTAGCGCTGCATGGGGTTGCCGTGACCAAGTGCAGGACCCGGCACTTGGCCTTGTTGAACTTCATGCGATTGGCCTCAGCCCATCGATCCAGCCTGTCCAGATCTCTGTAGAGCCTTCCTACCCTCAAGCAGATCGACCCTGCCTCCCAACTTGGTGTTGTCTGCAAACTTGCTGAGGGTGCACTCAATCCCCTCATCCAAATCATCAATAAAGATATTAAACAGAACAGGGCCCAACACCGAGCCCTGGGGAACACCACTTGTGACCCGCCGCCAACTGGATTTCACCCCATTCACCACAACCCTCTGGGCTCGACCATCCAGCCAGTTTTTCACCCAGTGAATAGTGCACTTATCCAGGCCACGAGACGCCAGCTTCTCAAGGAGTATGCCATGAGAGACAGTGTCAAAGGCCTTGCTGAAGTCTAGGAAAATAACATCGACAGCCTTTCCCTCATCCACTAGGCGGGTCACCTGGTCATAGAAGGAGATCAGGTTGGTCAAGCAGGACCTGCCTTTCGTAAACCCATGCTGACTGGGCCTGATCCCCCTCTTATCCTGGAGTTGCAATGTGAGTGCTTTCAAGACAAACCGTTCCATAATCTTCCCCAGGACCGAGGTCAGGCTGACAGGCCTGTCGTTCCCCAGATCCTCCCTCCGACCCTTCTTATAAATGGGAGTCACATTCGCAAGCCTCCAGTCCTCTGGGACCTCCCCTGTTGACCAGGAACGCTGATAGATGACAGAGAGTGGCTTGGCAAGCACCTCTGCCAGTTCCCTCAGTACTCTTGGATGGATCCCATCGGGTCCCATAGATTTGCGAGTGTCCAGATGGTGTAGCAGGTCCCTAACTAATTCCTCCTGGATTAAGGGGGGTATGTTATGCTCTTCATCCTTACCTTCCACCTCATGGGGTGGAGTACCCTGAGGATGACTGGACTCACTACTAAAGACTGAGGCAAAGAAGGCATTAAGTACCTCGGCCTTTTCCTCATCTCTGGTTGCTACGTTCCCTTCTATATCCATAAAAGGATAGATATTCTCCTTGGGATTCTTTTTACTGTTAACATATTTGTAAAAACATTTTTTGTTGTCCCTTACGATAGTGGCCAGATTTAGTTCTAGCTGAGCTTTCGCCTTTCTAATTTTCTCTCTGTATGATCTAACAAGATCCCTGTACTCCTCCCAAGTTGCCCGCCCTTTCCTCCAGAGATGATAAACTCTCCTTTTTTTCTTAAGTCCTAGCAAAAGCTCCCCATTCAGCCAGGCCGGTCGTTTTCCTCGGCGGTTCGACTTGCGGCACATGGGAATAGCCTGGTCCTGAGCCATTGAGATTTCCTTTTAAAGAATTGTCCATCCCTCCTGGACCCCTTTGCCCTTCAGGACCGTCTCCCAAGGGACTCTCTCAACCAGTGCCTTGAAGAGGCCAAAGTTAGCCCTCCGGAAGTCCATAGTGGTGGTTTTGCTGACCACCTTCTTTGCTTCACCAAGAATTGAAAATTCTATCATCTCATGGTCACTAAGCCCAAGACGGCCTCCGACCATCACACCTCCCACCAATCCTTCCCTGTTCGTAAACAACAGATCTAGCAAGGCTCCTCCCCTGGTTGGCTCACCCACCAGCTGTGTCAAGAAGTTATCTTCCACACACTCCAGGAACCTCCTAGATTGTTTACTCACTGCTGTGTTGTATTTCCAGCAGATGTCTGGAAAGTTAAAGTCCCCCACAAGGACAAGGGCAAACGATTCTGAGACTACTGCCAGCCACTTGTAGAACGATTCATCCGTCTCTTCAACCTGGTCAGGCGGTCTATAACAGACTCCCAGCACAATATCTGTCTTATTGGCTTTCCCTCTCATCCTCACCCATAAGCCCATGCTGCATGCGTTGGCATAGATGCATTTGAGCTGGGTCATCGAATCCACCCCTAACATCGGCACACTGCCCCCAGGCTCATCTCTGGTGCACCTAGTTTTATCCCTTACCCCCTTCGAATCTAGTTTAAAGCCCTCTCTATGAGCCCCGCCAACTTATGAGCGAGAATCCTTTTCCCCCTTTGAGATAGCTGGACACCATCTGTCGCTAGCAATGATAATGATAACACTAATAAAATGACAACAGTAATAATAAAAGGATTGGAATGTACAAATGATGCACAGTGCAATTGCTCACCACCCACGGATCGACACCCAGTTAGTCCCTGAGCGGCGATTCCCCCCGGCCCCACTCCCCCCACTTTATATACTAGACATGACATCACATGGTATGGAATACCCCGTTGGCCACTTTGGGTCAGCTGCCCTGGCTGTGTCCTGTGCCAACTTCTTGTGCCCCTCCAGCTTTCTCGCTGGCTGGGCTTGAGACGCTGAAAAATCCTTGACTTTAGACTAAACACTACTTAGCAACAGCTGAAAACATCAGTGTGTTATCAACATTCGTCTCACACAGAACTCAAAACATAGCACTGTACCAGCTACTAGGAAGACAATTAACTCTATCCCAGCTGAAACCAGGACACTTGACTGTGCATGAGTCTACCCTCTTGCTGAGCAGGCTGAGTGAAATAAGCCAAAAACCTCACTGCACAAAGGAAGAGAGTCACTGGTAAACACAGTAAGAAGTCAATCAAAACTATTCATAAATGGAGCAAATATTTTTGGCCAAAGGAGGAAAAAAAAAGTCTGCATAGACTAAGAATGAAAATACTATGTCAAATATCTAAATTCTAATATCTAAAATATCTAGAATTTTAAGCAGGATTCCAAAGGTTAATTAAATGAAACAAAACTTTGTTGTTGACTAATGCAATTTTCTATCTTTCACTTTTATACTTGTCCATTAACAAAAACTCCACTTTTCACAAGTGAGCATTGCAAACTTAAGTTGCAGCACAGAATACAGAACCCAAAAAAGCTGTACAACTGTTTTTATTAATATGAACTGCCCACACATTGAGGATGATATTGTCATTAGAATTCAGTCAGCTGTTTCACTACATAAAATAATACAGTTCTCTCTGAAATAAGTTGGTAAATACTACAAAGAATTCAGAGAAAGGGATTTTGCTATTGTACACATCCTCCAGTTGACCTTTAGATGTTGCTGGTCTGATGCGACACTAAAATAAATTATTATATTTTCCCATGTTTTCCTCATCTTATTACGAGTTTGATTTACGTATCATTTCTACCTAAATATAGTTTCGATTGTTAAGACTAATAACCAATATTTCCTACAATTACCTCAACAACATCTATATAAACATGTTACTTTAATGGTTGAAGATCTGGGTCTGGCCAACAGAATGTACAAGCTAGTATTTAACTACTTACAGTGAAAATAAATGCAGCCCAAACAACTACATGCCTCTACTTATACCTACACATAGTCTTAACATTGCTCGTGTTTGACAAAGGACGTCACAACAGCTTTGCCTGCATGAAGACTTGAGTTACTGAGTGATCCATGGATGACAGGACAACTTGAAGAGGACTTGAGCATAACAAGTCATGGCCAACAGGACAACACAAGCTAAAACTGAGCATAATGAGTCTTTGTAGGATTTCTGGGTTAACAAGTGACAGCAGAATACCTGAAGTTGCTGGAATGTTGTACCATTGATACCAGCATGGACTAATTTGATCAGCAGCCTGTGCTGACACCTGGATATTAAAAAAAACCAAACAGGAGGAAGGGTACAGAGCTGGTATGCATACATCTGTCACCACGTAGAAGCAGAGTGTGCAAGGTAAAACAGTCATAGATTGGCACTGAGCTGCCATCACAACCTTACTCAGACAAGTCAGAGCAAGTGTCCAGTCCCACACGCTTGACTGCATGTACTTGCTGGAGTGATAATTGGGGCAGGTCTCAGTTAACTCTGTGCATATGTGTTTATGTTTAAAGCTTCACTGACAGTCTGTCCTTCACTTGGTCCACTTACTAAATAAAGCTTAACAATGTCATGTTGTTTAGTGTGCCCTTTCCCATGAGGAAAGGAGAAGGCCAAAGGACTGTCCACACTGAGATATGTGGTTTAGCCAAGGCATCCTGCTGCTGCCTCACTGGCATTGCTGACACCTCTCCAAAGGAGTAAACTGTCAACCTCATTGCTGCCGAGTTAAGATCACTGTGAACTACACAATTCAGCAGAGGCATTTGGCTAGTAGATGCTCATAACAATACCAAGAAATGAAAGTGGATGAACATTTTAACTCAATAACCTTAGACTGCTAAAACACAAGTACTTAAAAATTCACAGACAGCTTTCAGCAAATAATATTACATTTTCGAATACCACTGCAGATGTCACAGTGTTGAACTCACGGATGTAAAAAACACACTGACTGTTTGTCAACCCATTTGCTAACCACTGAACCAAACCAGCTTATCATGAAATATTCATAATAAAGCAAGAAATCATGCAAGTTGGCCCATTTTTAAGTTTTGCAATAAGCTTAGAACTCAGGTCATGGTTGGCTAAATCTTCTGATGCTCCAGGTCTGTTGTGAAATGAACAACAGCAGAATTGCAGCTTTGTAGTACCATCACAACCAAGACGCCATTTCATGTGATTTCAGTGGAATTCAGGTGAAGAGCCAGTTTTGAGTTTCACTCAATTCTGGCGGTAGAGGTAGATGTGTGAGCAAGTAAAATCAATTAAACTAAATGTTGCTAAAGCAAATCTGTGCTCATTACTGTGGAATCCAGGCTTTAAAAGGAAAAACAAAAAAGAACACTTGGTCTCTAAAAAGCAAGTACATCACTTTACACACATCTAAATCACTGAGAAAGCCACTCTGTCCCAAACTCCACAAGACTTCTGAGGAAAAAAGCCATCATATGCACTGCTCAAACATTTCAGGAAAAACTCCTGAAACTTGCTAATAAAGACTTAAATTCACAATATTCAATGATGCATCTTCTTCTTTGAGAAAGGAACAGAGGAAGAGTACTTCCCTAAATTAAAAATCTGCCTAAGCATACATAGACATCTCAGTCTTTGTTCTGTCCAAAGCTTCATCATATTGCAGATACCAACAGCCTAAACTTCAACAACAATCCTGTTTTTCGAAGGTGGAAGTCTCACACTATAGTTTCTTCCTAGTTTGTTCTGTGTGTAGCAAATGCCAGCTCACTAGGTAAACTATTATCCAGGAAAACATTTCTGAGACACTGGGAAGCATAATCTGCTAGATACATTCTCAGAATGTATCTTGAGATAAGCCTTAAAAGGCCCAAATGATGGAATGCCACTAGGCTCAGAAGTTAGGCACCAGAGTGCTTTGCTTTATCAAGAACACTGAACCAAAACATAATGAAGGGTGTCTAGGAAACATTACTGAGAAAAATTGAATTCCTGTGGACTTCTGGCAGGCTGTTCCAAGCTTGGGAAGCAACTGAGTTTCTTTGAGGACTGCAATTTTGGACTGGGCTCCTAAATCCTTTTATGTTTCCAGCTTTTTATTTTATTTTGCTCATAGTCCCCAATACCATTTGGTTATGAAAGTTTTCAGCGTCCTTTCACAGACATCCAATACCTGCTCAGTGCTACTATACTCAGTGTCAGCTAAAGCAGGCTATATCCCTGCAAAGGCTTAGAATTATAACTGTCCTTTTCTATACATCATTGATTCTACTAACAGAGCTGCAGTAATTCCTTATTGTAATAAATGAAATTTTCAATTCTTGCTCTGTGAGTTAAAGAATTACCTAAACAATTGTTATATGCAAATTCCCTGTAGAAGGGAGGCAGCAGGATATATTGCCATCTCATATAAACAAAAGCCTTACTGTAGAGCTACAGTCCTCCGTCCCCTAGACGCTAAAAGCAAAATACCTGCCATATTCATAAATCCCAGATAGCCTGTGAAGTCCCAAGAGCTACTCTGAAATGAGTTTCCACCTTCATAGGAACTACATTATTCAAAGGACCTTGCACTTCTAATTTGTCATTGTAATGTGTTCTTCAATACCTTGCACTGACATTGTGTAATTTGACAGTGTTACATGAATTGGTCTCTGAGGACAAGTTATCCAGTAATATTCCCAGTACCATTAGTTTCACTGCTGAACACGGCCACTTTCACAAGAAGGACAGAGGATGTAGTTATTGCAGAATAATTATTTCCATATTGGTTAATTTTGTTACAGAGAGTAAAAGTGGCCTCACTAAAGCTTAAACAACCTCCACCACCCTCTCTCTCTCTGACAGTCTCTTAAAACAAAGCTGAAACTGCTGAGACGGCAGTGATCAAAATTTATCATGTTCTGCAACAAAATGTTCTATTGCTTAAAAGTCTTTGGGGGTGACACTACTCTTTTTCATAAAATAACACCTAAAAGGCTTTGTACAGTATCTCCACAGACTAAAATACACACTTCAAACCATGTATTGCTAACAAATCACTAACCATCAGCAGCACTCAGCACATGGCTGAAGTGCTCTACTGAGCAAGGGGCGAGGAAGAGAACAGATTTGAAGCCCGTAAAGGAAGAACAGTGATGGCAAAACACATACACCAAGTTTGGCACATCAGGGGATTTGCTTTTTATCTGGATCGTTCTGTACTCTTCATTCACATTTCTCTTCAAATTACACACTGTTCTAACAGAGAGTACTCTTTTTCTTTACAGCTGTTATCCATAGATTACTCTGATAATGACTAGACAAACAATGTTATCACACATATGTCCCTTAAAGCATATTTTAACATAGTTTAATTAAGAATTAAGGAACAGCTATCACCACAATCGGTGAAAAGTGCAACTCATTAGACCAGGCTATTATGGATGTGGGAAAAAAAAAAAAACTATAAAACAGGCACTTAGCTATTTGATGTTTTAAAAAATACCAAAACAATGATTATATAAAAATTACTGGTAACAAGTTTAGCAGAAAAATATATTGACATTTTAAAAGAACATCAGTCAGAACAAACACGTCTGTCTTCTAAGCAAAGTAATAGGAATTTTCAGCTTTGCATATAGCTTTGCTAAACTAGGGGTTGCAAAATTATAGCTCAGTTCCTAATCATTCAGTATACTTCTCCCTCTGCTGGAAAATCCATCCTACTACACAATCCAAAAATGCATAAAGATGAAGTATTATTATAACATTCTTCTCTGACTCCTCCTGCTGGGAGAGGTCACAACTTTAACCTAAACACAGCTCAGCGCTTTTGTAATGAATGCTGCATTTCCTCAATAATTTATTAATTTTCACTTTGGGTAAGGGCTTCATTTTTGTGAGTGACTTGCAATCTGAAGTCAAGGGATTATAACAGTTACTAGTTAAACTCTTAGTTGATGACAACTTTAAAAATGATCATGCTTGAATTTTCATGATTAATGCACACATTGCCTCCTTCCAGGCACTTTTTTTCAGAAATGAGGGAAGGAATACTGTATTTGAACAAAGTTCTAGAAGCCCATTGTTTCTCAAAATGGAGAAAAAAATGAATCAGTATGCAATTAGTTTATAAGAACTTCCACACATAGATACATACAAGATAAACTCCTAATTTTAGCTTCTAGAGATGCTGAAATTAATGCTTAGGTGCAAACTGATGGTTGGAACCAGTAACAGTATAGCAAGTTACCAAGCTAATTTGGAGAAAACTGTTCGCTAAGATGAAGAACTGGTGGAATTAGTTGCTCTGTAGAAAGATTTCACAACTAGCATAACTCATGCCACTGTTTAACACTGCAAAGAGGTTTCCCTAACATATTGCAGTATAAAGGTTTTGGGGTAAGCATGTGCAAGCAAACCTCCATACAGATGAAATACATATGCAGACATTAATTTTTTGAGACACGTCCATGCTGCTGGAAGTATCTGCTGCCAAAATACAACTGACAGACAGTGATGAATTTGGGTTGGACACCTATCCAGCCTCAAACCACTCCAATGTTTCCAAGAACCAATTACCAAAATTCCACTCGTCAGAAGAACAATCAGAAAAGGAACAAACAAGACATCAAAAAGCAATTTTTAAATGTAGCATTTATTTTCTTTAATAGCTACATCATACACTTTAGGATGACAGTCTTCAACTAAGTTGAAGTTGCATCATGATTGAACCCATTTTCTGAAAAGAACAAACTGTAATGAGTTTTCCAAAACAGTAGCTTACTTGCCAGTCAAAAAAATAAGATCTTATTAAATGGAAAAGTAGTACCCCACAAAATTCTGAGAATTGCTTTCAATCAGCAAGGTCTGATTCGGACACCCTCTTGTGTTGTGCCTCCTCTTGTGAAAAAAATTATGTATTATCCTTCCAGATCTATAGTACTTTAAATTCTTTAGTTGGCACCCACATGTATCTGGTATGCAGCCAGCTGAGATAAAGGGCACAACCTGTCAGGTTTGTTGCTGGGAGTTTAAAAGGGCAGAAGGACCTTGCTACAACTCTTTTGTTCCTATGGCCCTAAGAGAAAAACACTTTCAAGTATGATGCAAAAACTTTCATCTTTCTATAGTCTCAATATTGTCTGCTTCTCACAAAAAAAAAAGCCAGACACAAGTTCAAGCTGGATCAACACAACTCTTGTGACAATCCCAAGTCTCTGGACTGGGGATAAACCTGAAAAGCCTACACAAATTAAGTGCATTTGGATGGTCAGATGCAAAATTGTCCCATGTCTGTTGGCATCAAGACTAGCTCATCCATTAGCAGAATTAGAATGCAAAAGGATTTTGCACAGTTGTCCATTTAGTATAAGGTTTCATCTATAGGCAATATTATTGTAATGCAACCATTTATAATACCAACCAAACTGCCATATTTTGAGAGCCCAAATCTTTGTGTCCCCTAACCATTATTTAGTCTGTAAGATTCTAGCATATGAAAAGGCCTGTACTCTTCAGCATGGCACAGCCTGCATTCATACTTCCAAGCTTTATCAGTGCTGCCTCTTGGGAATAGCACCTACCTGTGCTATACCTGTGAACACAGGGTGACTGCCAGCTGGCATGAACCATGGCAGCAAGCATGCTAACAGCTAAACAGTATGGAGTACCTCATGTCAATGCATCGGCCCATGTTGACACATCGACAGTTTTATATTACAGACTACTATGACCCTTCAGATGAATGCCAACTAGCGTTTAGCATAGCATTCCTGTTCATCTGGAACCAGCTAAAATACCTCATCTCTGCACCAGAAGAAAACTGCACTTAGAAAGAAAAAGCTTATAGTCTAGCAATAATCACTAAACACTACAAAATTACATTTTAAAACCTCTCTGAATCACTAGTTTTCCCTTGCAAGTTGCTGATCCACACAAGGCACACATGGTAACCAGTGCTGAAGACTGCCTTCTGACAAACAAGCTCCACCCAGAACATGTAGGCAATACCATAAGTCCCTGTGAACATCGAGGAATGTTAGCATCTTTGCAATTATTACTTTTTCAATCCAGGCAAGGGCTCTTATGAATGAGTTTCAAACTGATGAATTTTGGACATATGATGAGTGACTGGAAACAAGAAACAGCAACAAATAAAAATGTATTCACAGACTCATTCAACTCAGAAGAAATTGGTAGGGGAACATAAAAAGTAATGCAGAAGATCTGAAAATTGAGATAATATCAACAGAAATATGCAAAGGAAACCAAACCAGAGAGGAACAGAAAACAAACTACCCTGCAAATTCCACACACAGCTAGCTGCATAATTGATGATAAAAACAGAAACCTCTGAGTAGGGGATACTTCTGTAGAGCTGTTTTAGAGCGAATCCCAGCTGGCTGATTTCTCTGCCTTTGGGAGTTGGAATTTTACAGTTTTAATTTAAAGAATATAAGAGAATCCAGTATTTTCTGCCACTTTAAAATGTGATTGCAAAAGATGTTGCTGTAGCTGCTTTTCAGGGCAGTCTCCTTTTTCAAATGGAATCAGCACATTTTAGTTCAAGTAAGATATTGGACTGGGAATGAAAACTCATTAAACATTTTAAGTGCTTTGGCAGCATGCGTTAAACTGCCATACATCTTTGATCAAAATGCAAATAAACCCAAGAACAAAAAGGATACTTACAACAGTACCTGGGAAACACAACTGTTCTAATCATTGCCTACATTTCCCAGTAAGTCACTACACTGATTATGTCTGTCAATTACACTGACCTAACAATTTTCACAAGAGAGAAAAAAAAAAAAAAAAAAAAAAAAAAAAGCAACAACCTCTTCAAATGAGCAGCACTGATGATTGTCATTTCTTTGTCATTCCTCAGCAAGAAAATGATCACCTAAATGTGTGAAGACAGAGTGTAAGCATTGGTGAGGAGGGCAATGGAAAATGAGCATCAAGAATGACTGGGATTCTGTACTGTCCAGATCTGGTGGGTTATGCTGGATTGGAAGTAATTCATATTTGTCCTATCCTATGTTTCTAGTTTCTCTTGAGATGATAGTAAAAAACATTAAGATCCTTTTCATTGCTGTGCTGTCTTACTACAGCAAGAGCTGAACACAGAAGAACTTTCATCGACCTTTTTCTTCATGGAATGTCTACTGATCCCACCAATGATGTACAGCACTTTACAAAAAGATGAAATAAAATAAAAATCAAGTCAACGTTTCCTCACTCCACATTTGCTTTTGCTGATAACTTGTTCCCATATATTCCTCCAAAGTTTTGTCATTAAAAATAAATAAATAAATTTTCTCTATTTTTTCCTTCAAACCAATCTTTTTCAGATTGCATAAATAGCACAAATCTGCTCCCAAGTAATCTGAACATTTTCTGTGGATGACCTCTTCTTAAAGAGATTTACCTTAAAGCAAGGCCAGAGGACCACCAAATGAAAAGAGATGGTCTCCTTTGACTTGGGCTCTTTTTTCCAAGGATTCTTTTTTGGATGACATAAAATAGCCATCAGTTATTAGCAGTTTAATCCTTTTAGCAAACCCATATAAGCACTGTATTTATTACAAGTATGATTCTTTTCAAGGGAATGCTACAGCAGCAGCCCTTCCATTCAAATAAGTAATACTCAATTCAAATACTGTATTTCAATTACAGCTTTCATAAAACAGTATTTTTAGAGCTTTTAATAATTTCTGGGGCAATGCCAGAAATTAAAGTATAAAAGATACAGTCCTATCAAATGACTAATCAATCTTTTCTATTTAAATAGGCTTTGGATCAAGCTCCAATATAAAAAAGTTGCTGAGCTTTTTCCTAATACCATTGTAAAATGTGTTAGAATGTGCCATAAAATGTGTCACATTAATGGATTTTGTCCTATCGATAAGTGCTTTTCAACAGTTTCAGTACATATTTTAAAATACAATACAAATAAGACAAATTATTTGCTGAACCTATGTTATTTAATAGCAGAATACTTATAAATGTTACCTTAGTTGCAAGTGCCATCATTTTGCTTCCTATGCTACATTTTCAAACCTGGAAATATTTTTCTCCATAAAAGTACCTGTGCACTCAGCTCCTACTCCCACGCTGGGTAAATCTCAGACTGTGCACCTGTCTAAATCTTGGGGGGGGGGGGGGGGGTTGGTTGGTTTTTTTTTTTCATATCAAGCACAGAAGAAACTCAGAACCAGCAGCAGGGCTTATCGCATAATTAACTCCAGTAGGAGACTGTGTATGCATGAACAGTTTTGGAAATTTTTTTTTTTTTTTTAAGGACTACTTTGCCTCTAAATCCTGAGACTGATTTTTATTTTTAATTTTATCACAGGCATATTTAGTTTGAATTTACTGCCATGTTTTGTAAATGCTAATATTTCTTTAAAAGATATATAAACCTGTAATTTTGCAACATATCATGCTGATTCATTTTGAGAAATATATATTAAATATAAAGAAATACTTCAGCAGTCTCTGGCAGTAACTGTTATGTTTGGAAACAATTTCTATTAATCTGAAATTAGAGCTACTACTATTCGTAATACATAAATATTTTGCTAAATTTAGCCCATTCTTCTTTTCCTGAATTGTTCATGTTGAATATTATTATTCTGAGCAAATATGAACTGTGAATGATGAATGCATATTTGCATGAACACACGTGAGCCAACAGGTTGATCAAGAATTGTGTGCTTTTCATTCTTCCCCTTTTACCATGGTATAATTGTTATCTAACTTGCCCCTTGATAGTATGATTTATTCTTCTGAATTCACAAGGATAATAAGAAAAATAGTTTCAAATAAAAGGTAACCAATCCACATTCCATGCACATATGTGTTTCTCCTTCTTACAATAAGAACTGGAAACTCTGGTGTTCAAAGGTAGGAATAACAAATGTAAATGTCATATTCAAGACCAAACCAAACAGCTGTTTAGAATTCAAGTGAACTTGAATTGACTGTGTTGTATTGGCTCCAACCCAGCAGAACGACTCCACCCATTCTATTTACATACTGCACTTCTCATAAGCATAATTTTTTGAAACATATACCCTGGGACTGAAATTTTTCAGACATTCTCTCTATCCAAAAATGAACAGTTTGGCAAAAAAATCCCCACCACACTGCCTCAGCTATTTCCCTTATCCGCCTGCTAGTGCCAAGAAACTGTAAACACTTCTCAACAGAAAGATACAACTGCTTGAAAATTGGATCCTTGGTACCAACCTCATCATCTCTGCTGGCTGGTGCCTGTGTCTGATTTGTACACCAAAAAAAATAACAAGACTTAAATACTACATTCTGCGTGTTCATTAGTTAAGACTTAAAATTTTGGTAGAGTCTAGCATATTCTTGAAATAACCCACAACCTCCTTATAAAAAAGTTATTCAGACCACGCCACTCAGATGTATTTGTATTTTAAACAGAAAGCGGCTGTTGCAGAGGTGCTGTTGAAGATGCCTACTCCTCCTAGCGGTTGTTCTTCTTCACACTGATGTTCCTGTATTTCTTCCCATTGGCTCCTATAGGTGCAGATTCAGTCCCCTAAAGTCTCTTATCCCCATTCTATTCTTCCAAACAGCTGAACCTAGCCAAGAATTTTAAATGCATCTCCTCAGTTGTAGGTTTTTCATGCAAAAGCAGGAGAAATTCCCTTGTCAGTTTATTGAAATTTTTCTTATCAGTCATGATTTGAGAAGAGAAAGACTCTTAGAGAGATTAAAGTCTGACTTAAACTTACAAAGTGTGCACACAATCAGCCAGAGAAAGCCATGTCATTTCATTTTAATGGCCATAACTCTATGCTATCTGAACTGATAGCTGTGCTCCAGTCCAAACTCTGCCTTGAATCTATACTCTTTTGGTACAAACCTGTACTCAACCACCAGATAAGGCAAAAACATTTAAGCCCACAAAACTGGTGGGTGTCCACATATCCATACACTCTTCTGGTGATGTCAAGTGAAAAACAGTAGGCAGATATTTCATTTAGAAAGTCCTTCCTTGAAAGACCTGTCACTAAAGCAGATGGGATTTGTAGACAACCAGAACACAGACTGTCTTTGTAACACTGAGAAATGTCACACTGAGCAACAAAAGTCCTACAGCTGTCACTGTGAAGCATTGCTGCTTCATCTTGCTGCGGTGTGCAAGCATATTGTTACACTTGATCTCTCACTTGATCTTCTTCCATTCACTTATCTCTTGTCTTTAAGCAGGCTCTCACACAGCACCATCTCTTCCACTAAAATTCCTGTTATGCATAGGAGTCCTCACATTTATAAGCTAAAGGCTAGTAGCCTAAGGCCATATCTATGTGAAAGAAATATGTCTCATCACAACTATGTTAATATTGTCACACTGGAACACACGTACACCACATACATGCTGCACCTTCACAAGTTCAGCTGATAAGAGCTTGACTTTATCTGGCAGCAAAACAAAATACATTGTGTAACTATACCAGGAAGAACTACTAAAACACAGAATAGGCTTAAGATAATGAGTTTTTAGAGGTTTGGAGCTGACTGACGGTGACTGTCCATCAAGCTTCATAGCCTAACTGAATATACGCTCAGTACTTTAAATGTAAAAGAGGATTAAACAACTCAGCCTCCTTCAAAATATTCTGAATTCCCATCTCCTCAGCAAGGCTGCCTCCTCCCAGTATTGATAAGATGATGAGATGTATCAGACATCACAAAGAACTATAAGTTATAATTTTAATTTTATATTGCTAAGTTTAGTTCATAAGAACAGATGCTATTGCTTCCCTTTGTACATATTTCTTGTGTTGTTTAGAAAGTACAGGCTATGTTTACTGCTTTGTAAGTACCTATGAATCTGACACCTTGTTTCCCAGCATTATTTTTCTTATTCCATCTTCACTGGCACTGTCAGAGCACAGCAATCTGCAGAGCAATCTCCATGCTCATGATTAAATAGCTCCTCATGGTATTCATTTCTCTGGGAGATATGATAAATATATTCTGTAGTTAAAGGCATGTATCTGAAAAAACCATGATATTTGAATATTTCAGCTCAAGTCTTGATAAAGTAAGACAGATATAAGAAAATCAATCCCACACTGGCCTCATTTCGATTTCATGGATTCTCCTCTGCAATCATAAAGCAGAGTACTAGCCAATCCGAATGGAAATATTACCTGTTCTAAATTGATCAATATTACACAGAAATGGACAGTAAGAGCTATAGATACTACATGCTCAAGAGAGAAACTTTGAGGGCTGAGTGACTATTTTCAGGTTTATGGTCAGTTCATTTTGCTGCTCATTCCAAGACTCAAAATCAGCCCCTTCACAACAACAGCATCTCTTGTGAAACAGATGCTGAAGAAGTGCAGCCATGCTCTCTCAGATTACCCTTAGCATCTTCTGAAAAGGGACTAGCACACTGCCAGGCAAGAAACATACAGATGTTTCATTTTAAGAAACAAAGGTAATAAAAGTTTTGAACAAATTCATACAAAGGCAACGACACTGAAATAAGGTTGTAAGTCATCCTAGCTAAGCTTTCCTTCTAAAATAGAGAAAAAAGAAACTGCTGGGTTTACTATACTTGATAAACGATGCCTGCCTTTGAAGGAAGTCTTAAGACTTCTAGTCTTCCCTAGAAGCAGTAGGATTTTATCCTGATTAAAATCAATGCCAACAGGCTTTCTCCTCCACAAAGCCTTCCCCCCCCCCCCCTTTTTTTTTTTACTTCCTATCAGTGAAAGATTCATTCTCCTTTCTCAGTGAGAGAGAAGGCATGGATTAGGTCCACCAGATCAAGCACCTGCATACTGCACTGGCCTGGCTCCCATAAAAAAAATACTGTCGCGAGGCTTTAGTATATTTGTTCTCAAAAACAGGGAAACACTGACATCACCATTTTACAGATGAAGACCAGACATATTTAGAACTATACAACTTGCCCAAGTACATGTAAAAGTAAGGAATTGAAACCAAATCTTCCTCACAAAGCTTAAAGCTTTCATCATCCCCTAGCTGTACAGAGACAGACTCATAAGCTAAGTTTCTATATGCATTAGATTACCTTCCCTCTCCCTGCCTCCCCCAACTCTTCTTTTCCTTTCTTCCTCCAAATTTCTAAGGCCCAGAAGGGTACTAGTAAGAGCATATCACCTTTGTGTCGCTGGGGTATGAAGTCCTGCTGTCTGGCCCTCTCATATCCTCTGCTGGAATCACTACCCTTGGGACCATCCATATTTAGGAGATTTATTTCCAAGTCTGAGGTTTTAGACAAGTTCTCAGACCTCTTGCTACAGGTTAAATAAAAAAAAATTAATCCTAAGGAACTTAGTAGGACAAAACTCTCACTGACTTCAGCAGCAGGTTTTGCTTGTGAATAAGGCAACAAATAAGTTGACACAGTAAAAAGATAAATAGTTTATGACTCATAATTTCAAAACACCTTGCAAACATTAATCAATTATTAAATGTATATGCAAAACAACAAATCAAGTGCTAGAAAAACAAGCAAGGTACAAAAGGGGAATGACAGTAGCGTAAAATAGTAAACCCAGTTTTCTGTACAGAGTTACCTAAGCCATAGCAGAAGAGAAGAATAAATCATATGTTAATACAGTGTACTATTTTAAATTGTGAAATAAAGAGGGGAGGTAGGGAAGAGAACAAAAGAAGGAGGAAAAGGAGTGCATTTCTTACAGCACAAGAAGAACATTTTCCCCAATGTCATTAAGTCTGTGATAAAGTGAGAACCATTTCAAAACAAGTTTTAAGTGCCTTTCTTTTTCTTCATTCCCTTTACTTAAGCTTATTCAAACTTGTGAGCCTAAACTATAGGCAGAATATATAACTGACAAAGGCACATGGACCTCAAACAGTTTTTCCATGGGTTCTCTGAGCTCCAGTTTTTATAAGGAAGAGAGGCTTAGCATAAATTTTAAGGTATATTAGTCCATAACCGAATATAACCACTGGGTGTCACTAATGTTCTATAAAAAAGGCAGCAAGTTACTGCATTTTACGTGTATTTTCTGGTGGAAATATTTCAGCATGCTTTGGCAATCCCCAAGCCTTCATAAAACACCTGCAATATTTAGGATGAGCATTAAATTTAAACAGATGAATAAAGGGGAGTACAGAATCTCAGGAGCTCTGTGTGTTTTCCCAAGAATCAATACTATCTCTGCCTCAGCTCTGAATAGGATTCTATTTAGCAAGCAAGGAAATCCTACCATAGAATAACAATACATGAAAGCAACTGTTTCTATGCAGTCATTCTGAGAACAGACCAACCTAATTAGTTGGTGTCAAATAGAACAAAAAAGCCAATGTGTTCCTATGGTAAAAATCAACAGATACTTTGTTATTTTTTTTTTATCAACTGATACTGAAATCCAGCACTGACAAGAACTTTTCACTGTGCTTTGTATATCTGTGTGGCTGATCTGTAAATGAAGTTTAGAGGTGAGATTCTATAAACTAGTTCTTTTTTTGCTGCCAGTAAACTAACTTTCCACAAGCAATGCCCTATTTTAGCCTGAATAAAGCAAATGAATTAAAAGGATTTTCTTTCATCAGGTTTAGGGAAGGGGTTTGTCAAGTGTCAGGTTGTCAGCCTGCTAATCGCTTAACAAAAGATATACAAACAATAAATCATTCAGGACAAAATCAACCTTTTTAAAGTGTTTTCACTATAGAATAAGATATAGTTTCTGCCAGAGTTGAACAATATTCAGTTTTCTAAGTGTAATACCTAAATAGTTCCTTTGATTTTGGAAGGATCAGGCGGGAAAACATCACTGTAAAACTACTGAGATCAAGTTTATCCTTGCAGTTTAAGCGCTTTCTTTTCTCATTAGTAATTCTAATTTTTATTCTCGTTGATATTTTAGTTGGTAAAAAGTAGAGCATTATCTATTCCCTTGATTCTTGAAAATTGGTTATTATTCAAAAGGAATAAGTTTTCTACTTTTTTTTTTCACAATCTTGCTAGAATACATTAAATGTGAGGAATACAAAAATGTTACACTAATAACAGTACACCTCAGTATAAACATTTATACAATCACCAGTGGTTCCATCTCTTCCATACATCATTCCAAACTCATCCTGTCCTGCTTAATAAAGGCTTCCCTTTGTGAAAACTCTATGCTGACTGACAGAAGATAGAATGTTTGTTTCCCTTTCCTCTACTATTCTGTGATTTCATTTTAACATCAGATATCTAACATGCAATTCTATAGGGTCATATGTAGACAATACATATGTAATGTATATGTACACAATATATGTATGTTACTGCTTCCCCTTCCCCAGTGCTATGCAACTTCAACATTCAGCATGTATCACTCACTCCAAGAAACCTGGCAAGATGACATGAACAGAAGCAGTCTGGTCAAAATAAAGCACAGACAAGCTAGCAAAGTTATCTTGCAATTTTTCTCCATACCTACATTTTTCATTAAATACTAAAAATATGTATTTTATGTTCTTATTAAAAGTGATACATATGTATGCATAAAGAAAATATAGATATATATTTGGATGACATTTTAATGACATTGAGAATGATCCTGAAATGATGTAACCAGATATAGTTAAAAGACAGCAAAGCAGTGCCGGTGTACATTAACTAAGGTCCAAAGTATCTCTTTGGCACAGGGTTTCTAAACACACTTTTCTTGAGTACAGTATCAGGAAAAACATTCTCGGATCAGAAAAATGACTTCATAACTGAAGGCTCTCAGGCATTTGTCAATTCCACAACAGCAAAAACCACACACTTCTAGAAAAAAAACAGAGCTAAAAGCCTGACTTGCACTACTAGAGAAAGCTGAAGATCTTGTCTCTCTCTTGAAAACTGAGGAAGGCAAAATTGTTCCATAGTCACTTCTTGACATAGGAAGCCCTATTCCTAAATAGATTATTCTGACCAAGTAAATTGCAATAGCCTTGGATATTCCATGGTTTTCATACTCTTTCAGTTTTACGGGTGGGAGGGGAGTTGGTTTGCAACCATCTATGTCCCTAGAGATATTTTCTTTAACTTATAAAAGTGTATAAAAAGTCTGAAAGGCTTCTGTTGTGTGTCTCTAGACATCCATTCTGTCAGTATATGTCCTTTCTGGAACATAACACATTATGTGATGTTGCCTCTGAGGATGCTTAGTCATTTTTCCAAGGCAGCTACCAGAGTATTCCTTGGGAAATTATTCTGATCTATTTTGCAGTATTGCTACTTACTAATTACTAGCAAGGAGGGACAGATTTGAACTTTCAGACACTAAATTAGAAACTGAATAGTAAGTGTTTGAGAACAGCATAACTGAGAACAAAGCTATACAAAGGTATATTTTTTGGCTAGCATAGATCATCAGAATACCACCTTCCAGACCTTGTCCCCAAAAAGGTATTTGAAGAAAAGAATCCAGCATTGTTCCAGCCTTCCCCCACCCCTTCTTTTTGGTGGTTCTACTAGATACCCCATTTCTTCCTACTGCTTGTTCCAAAATGGGGAGGAGAGAATTTAATGAAAGTGAAAACTCATTTCTCCTTTGATCAGTTACCGTAAACACAAGGTAAAGGAAAATTTAGTGAGTAATTTTGATATTTTTTTAGTAGATATTTCAGGGTTTTGAAATAGCAAACTTAAGGTCAGCTGAACCCTGAGATGGAACTACAAGCAAAAACAATTTACAATTGCGTCTCACTGGACACAGTAACCAGGCTGAAAAGTAGCATCATGAGACATTACTTTTATGTCCAGCGTCATATCTGGTGAGACCAATGGTGGTTTCTACCATTGACTTGACCAACGAGTCTGAAGCTCCTCGGTTGCCATGACAAGCATTTTACCAAATGAATCACAGGACTTGCTCACAGCTAACACCATCTGGCAGAGTTCTGAAACGCTGGTGGTTGTATTGCCTTATGGATGCAACCCTTTCTAAATATGGTAGCACAATTTCCCTTCCCACTGCATCCAGGTAGCAACTGAAGAAATTTGAGGCACGGACAAACAACACGCAAAACATACTTGTACATTTTTGCTGCCATTTCTGCAGTAATTGCCCTGTCCTCACAAATTAAAAACAAACAAACAAACAAAAAAACAACAACAAATTAATCACACTGTCTGTGCTGGCTTGTCATTGTTTCTCCCACTCCCATCTGTTCAGTTTCTCTCAGCTGGAAACAAGAGAAAAAGCCAGCAACATTCAACCACTCTGTTCCCTGGAAGTTGGAGCAGTCAAGAGACCAAAGTTTAGAAATGGACCCATATTGTAGATATGGTTTTTTAAATGCATTGGCAATTTATAAATATTGCATATATGTCTTTTACCATCAGAAAAATACAAAATGTATAGCTGGTCAACATGACTGAAAATGACTGAACAAAAGTGCAGATAACAGGATAATTCCCTTAGATCTTTGGGCTCTATATAACAAAATACCTAAATCCTCTCACCTCTTTTCCCCATTAAAAAAAAAAAAAAAAAATTAGAGTCACTTTCAGTCTGTGCAGTTGGAACTGGAAAGGATTCCTGGTGCTTTTGCAGCATCATCTCCCAGGTTTCCCAAGTTACCCACCTTAGGTGGGGGGGGGGGGGGGGGAAATCACACTTCAGGCAGCTCAGCATCTGATACTCCCAAATACTTAAAAGAATTTATCACTTGAACATTTCTTTGAGTTTTTTAATTCCTGCTTCATAGTTGTTCTGGTTTATATTTTTTCACTACAATGTTTCAGAGTTTTCTTCAGAACAGGGATTCCAGTCAACAGCCAGCTCTATAAATTAATCTGAGTTCTTTACTTCATTACTACAACTGCACAGATGGAGAATTTACACTGGTGCTAGAGGTCTAAGCACCCAAGCATCAAATTAAGCTGTATAAACCATAATAAATTACAACTAGATTGCAAAGTAGCTGATTTATATCTACTACATTTCTTGGTCATAGCAGGACCAAATAATACAGTCATTTGCAATGCTGAACCATCTCTCCTAGGCATCTCCCCTTTTCAATGTTTTTATTTATTTCGGACCAAGACGTAATGGGAATAATTAATCTTTGTGCTGGCACTGGGCCCAGTTCAAGAACCAAATGGAGAGCACTCGACTGCTTTTGAGCCTGCCAGCATTACTTTGGCTCTTTGATACAAAGCAGGCCAAATTCAAGGTTGACCTAACCCACTACTTGCAGCAACAGCTGAGGTGTACTGTGGTGCTACTGGTAAAAAGCAGCTGGAAAACACAGAAGTTCAGCCTGGATGTCTCCAGCTCCAGGGATCCCCAGAGAGGAGAGGCAGAAGGTAAGAGGTTGCAACTACTCTTCTCATCACCAGCAAAACACTGACAGATTCTTTAGCTAAGTGAAAACTGATGACTCCAGAACAGATTAATGAGGCACAAAGAGGTGTTGGGATAGAGAAAACTGGAGACCATTTGAACATCAGAATAGACTGCTTACAGATCCCATATGCTGTACATCAGATCTTTCAGTATGGTTCAGTAATACAGCACAGCTGGTGTCCAAACACTTACCTGCAGATGGAAAAATAGTCAAAGATGCTGAATGGTCCTACTCATACTTGATATTACACAGCTAGTTGTCTTAATAAAAACTTGTATTTAAGACCAGTTGACCTTACCTTTACAATATAGTATCTGATATTAAAGGCTGGTAGTCTGAGACCCTATACAAACAGACCACCCCACAGCCTTAGTTGGGCTGCACGGTCAGTATGAAAAATAATACTGTTTAAAATATGTTATTTGGCCAAGAATAATGGCAAACACCCATCAGTACAAATGTGGCAGTGATTGTGATTATTCTATTTGATCTGCTTAACTCTAAAAATAAAAATATAGACCATATGATAACTATGACTACAAGGTCATTGCGAAATGATCCCTTTTGGGTGCATTATCAATAAGATGATAGAAAAAAAAACCCATATGATCCACATAACAGACTGCTTGTCCTGCTAGCTTAATTACTGAGCTTACATATTTGCTGGAATAGCAAAGAAAAAAAAAAAAATCAATGTTGATCAGATAGGGAAGAAAATATTATTTACTTAACTAAGGCTCCTTTACTTAAATTTACAACATCCATGGAAATTTCAAAATACGAAGAATAAAGAGACTTAACCTGAATTCAGAGAAAATAAATATCCAGAGAAAAAAAAAAAAAAAGTAAGTTTTTCCACAAGCTTGAACATAAGGAAAATTATACAATTTTCTGCGCCTCTCAATGCAGCAAACCTTTGTGAACAGATGGTAGGAGATCTGTGTGATGCAGTGGGCAGCATTTCCATATCACACTGCTGGCAAATATCACCACCATTTTACTCATTTACTCCTGTGCACAGCCTCAGAACACACGTATGCATTGCTGACCTGTCAGAGGTGTTTGGCACATAACACTCTCTACTCAATGGTAATGAGTGTTCAATACTAGCTTCTCCTTACGTTGCACAAAATGAACAGCTAGTTTTTTCATCACTCCTTCGACAACTACAAAATGAACATTTCCCCCTGTTTTTCAGGCATAAGCAGATAACCCCAATTCACCCATTCTAATTTAGCCAAAAGAAACGGAAGCTGAGATAGGTCAAGAAACCCGCTGCCACATGCATTTGGCTGGTAACACTAGAGGACCCCTTTTCTGTGAGATGAGTTGTTACATGAGCAGTGGATCAAATGAAGCTTGCCATGGCCTGCCACCTCCTCAGTCCCCTTCTTACTGCCCTGCCATGTCCCTTGTGACATCAACCTTCTCTTTAACACCATCACTTCCTTCCTCTAACTGAAGGTACCAACATCCACTTTCCTCCTGTGCCAAACAAGACAGAACTGTCGGCCTCTCACTGCAGCTTTTCTATCAGTGGAGGCCTAATTAAAGTCTCTCTTCTCTACCCTGTCAAGAATTTCCAAAATATGTTAAAGGGACTTCAGCATTTGATTAGACTGAGTTTGGGAATTCAAGAGTTTGGGGGGATGGGGGGTCAGGGGGGGAATGACAGGAAAGGAGAAACCAGGGTTGGAGGGGTAGGACATGAGCTAAGAAAGCACAAGAAAATCTCAAAGAAATATACACAAGGAAAACTGAAACATTCTTCCCACCAACCAAGTCACTGGCAAGAACTATTCATTTATTTAGGCCCAAATTTCACCTTTTATTTTGAATTAATTTAAGGTATAAGACTGGATAGCCAGAGTGCACTTTCAGTGAATTCGTTGCATGGCATAATTAATCATGGCTAGCATTCAGTTCATTTCTCATATCCTGTTCGCAGTTGTAGGAACCGAGAGGATGTTTTTCATAAGCATACATCTTTATTACAATCTCAGAATTGTCTGCAAGATCAGAACACACAGTTAACAATCCCAAAATAATCCTAGAGATTCTCAATGCTATACAATACAAGTCAAGCAAATTTCACTTTAACATGTACTGCAGCATTCTGCAGATCAGTTTGAAGACTAGAGTAAAACTCATAAGTTCCTTACCAATATGTTGACAAAGGAATCAACAATCCTTAACTGTCTCTGCATTGAGAATCTTCACAGTTAGAAAGCTGTACAGACCTCTCATATTCTTTGGAGGGAGAGTACAAAGAACTGAGTTGTTCCATACATAAATATATTTCCCAGATTAGTTTATTGTGATCAGTAACTTGCTTTTTATTATTTGTTATGAGTAATACAAATCCCACAAAATAAGTCAGTCACCAGTTCAAAACTATGAAGTCCATAGAGCTTTGCAGATCACATCATCCTTAAACTTACCGCTACCTCTGAGAAACCTTACGTGATGCATGATTTATTTTAGCAACTGAGCACGTTGCTTGCACTTTGCTCTTGAAATATGCTCTTTAGATGCCACTTTGAGAATGTAATTTACAAATATATAGTGCATATACATTAAAAATTAATGCTCTTTATGTATTACCGCAAGAAATTTTCAAAGGCTCTTCTGTGGACACAAATTATGAGCAGGTGTTAAACCAAGAAACCGCTGCTGAAGTTCAGTGAACTCCATGGCAGTTATGGCTCACTAACTCCCCCAAGCAAAGATGACAATCCTCTGCCTTCCTGAAAAAGAAATTAGGATAGCTACAGTTCTAGATAAAATACCCTATGACTAAATGGGCTCAGTGAGAAAGGGTATATGGAGGTCTCAGTTGCGGGGCTTTTTAATACTTTGAAAAAAACCACAGCAACAATATAAATCAAGATACCAACTTCAATTGCAAGCTCCTCAGGACATATATTGAAGATCTTACCTGTTCGCTGTCAAAAAAGCAAACAGTAACATCCCAGCCTATTTTTCTGAGCAAGTATCTAAGTGCTCTGAGTAAACTACCCACTTGCCACTTCAGCTACTAGCACTTATACATAAGTAGCACCTAGAAGTCCCATTCATCAGAAGTCATTGAGTCAAACATCAAGCAAATACATGTCAGTCCCTTTCCTAATCAGGCAATTCACAATTGACACTGAACACAGGACTCTGCCTCTAAAATGTTTTTTTCATCTAAAAAAATACTAAAAATTATAATTTGACATTTCTTTCATTAAGAAAATGCCAGTAACTCAAACCTAACTCACTGAAAGACTGCTCATTGGTGTTACTGTTGCTCACTACTTCCTAAAGTTTACTTCACTAAGACTGTTTTAGAATGGGTAAAAACCAGCTGAATAATATTCAGTGGAACTGATTCCAATGAATTTAGTTTTCAGCTGGAGAAGCATATCAGTTCTTTGCTTCTTAGGGCTGCAAGGCAGCCAAAGTAGAAGTATTTAAAAAAATAAAAATTTCTAAAAGGAATTTTTAAAAAAATTTTCCATTTCACAGGAGATTTTGTATTTTCACCTTTTTACTCTGGTTGATGGGGGTGGGGGAGGGGGGGAGAATATCAGACCCTCATACAGTCCCAGTTATTACTAAATATGTGCTTTGTTCTATATCCCAAGCTTTTAAAAAGTCAATTACACATGAGAACCTCCCTCAAATTTTAAAAATAAATTTCATCACTAAGCAGAGGTGGTGAGAGATGCCTCAGAGTTATGTTAGTAAGAAGGAATATTGAAAACTATTTTACTTCAAATGATTCATATTTGTCCTGACAGGCTCACTAGAAATGCATAAAGCAAATTAAATACTTGTGGTCCCAAAATTACACACAGTAAACACATTCATACTGCCTTAGCCACAGCCCATATAGATACATTGCATTGTTGTTCTCAACACAAGAAAATGCTATTAGATTAATTAGCAATGGTTCAGGTAGGGCATCAACAAGGTCACGAAGTTGGTGCTACAGACATGAGTACTTAAGAGTTAATGATTAGATCCTCAAAAAGCTACCAGACCAAATTAAACCCCAGCAATTGGCACAGTACATCAATTACACTGAACTGTGAGATGTTGCACAAGGGGCAAATTCACAGTCTTATTTTACACACCTCTTTTCATAATGTATTCCCTGTATAGTCAAGAAACTAGTAAGATGTTCCACAGGGCAGTTTGAAAGACCTAGCTAGGTACTCTACATGAGCTGTTGCTCACACATGCTCTTCAGAGACTCTGCTGAGCCTACAAAGAACAATTAAACAGTGGATACTGTTTCCACTCTTCCTCCTCACCCAGTGCAAATATACCTTTAGAATGAAACATAGTGTTTACTGGTTTTAATATTGAAAACAGAAGAAAATAAGAGCTGTTTTTCAACAGCTAAATCCACAAACAATTGCACACTTTATTTGCATCTGCAGTTCAAAGCAAGCAAAAGTGACAGCTATAATGTTACAAGTTTGGTTGTTTTTACTTACAACTTAAAAACCCATACAACAATCTTTTGAAGCATAGATAATATTACAATAGGCTTGAGGTAGTTAAATTCTTACCAAAAGCCAGTGCATCTTAAGAATATGTTGGTTTAGGATACATTCAGGTACCAATAGAAAATAAGTTAGGCAAAATGACACAGCATATAACATGCAGATGCACATGTTGTTTTAAATATAGTCTACATAAGTGCCAGTAAAATTCAAGAAGAGTACCACGTGGAAAGCAAAATGAAAATAACACAAGAGAAAAAGCATTCCCTTACAGATTCTTTTTCTCATTAGAAGAATAATAGTTATCTTATAAAGTCAGGATGTATTCATGACAAGGCACCTTGAAGTTGAAGAAAGACACAGTACAAGAGCTACTAAGAAAGCAATGCAAACCGAAAATGATGATAAGCTTTTCAAATGTAAATCCAAAATATTTTGGTTTAAGTTCCCCAGAAAGGCTTTTAATTCAAGTCTTCCTCAGCCTTCGCTGCAGAATTGTTCCTGTGGTATTTATAAAAGGGTTGGTGTTGAAGATCTGGTCTGTGCCTAAAAACACTGTCATGAGAAGTTTGTAATAGGAATCTTGGAACTGGTGTCCTCCAGTTCCTCGATATGAGTCTGTGCTACAAAACCCCATGCCACACCTTTCATTACCTCCTTAAGGACAGAAATGTCTGCCTTTGAGAGATGCAGAATTGAAATCTTTGCTGCAGCACAATACGACTCAGTATGCATCTGAGGTTTGTTTTGGGTTTTTTTCCTCAATAAAAGATGACCAGAGGGAATCCCCAGAACGTCTTTCATATACGCCTAGTGCCATCAGAACACTCAGTCTGATACAGAATGCTTGTTCATATGTCAGGAAAGTTATTTGTGTGCAATTGACAAAAAAATCATTTGTCATTCTACTAAACCATCATTTAGAGTGGAAGTTAAAGAACACGTACTTAGAATTAATTGCACGCAGTCATTTGTGACTTCACTGGAGTGATTCTATTTTCCAGGTGCTTGAAAGACATATATAAAGCAAGATACACAGATGATCAGAACTGCAAGAGTACAAAGTATTAATTCTTTTGCCTCAAGAAAAACGTTTATATTAAAACAACAGTGCCTCCTACCATAGATTAGGATCCAGACACTCAGAACATTATTCTAAACATGTTTGTTCACTAAAAGTTTCACTAAATTTCTGTACAACATAAGCATTTAGCAGAGAGCACACAGAATAAATTCAGTCAATGGAACTAGTTAATACTTAATGCTATGTCATTAAAGTCCAATGTCATGCCAGATATCACTACTAGGAGTAATTTATGCTTATTCTGTCTCTGCTTTCTTAGCATCTAAGTACTTACAACTGAACAATCACCAAACAACTCCATAATTTCTTAGAAAAATCCCACCCCACTTCCTAAAAAAAAATTCTAATGGTCTGGAACTGCCATCATGTTTAGACAGACTAGCAAGAAAACAAAAGCCTTGAAGCTTCTGAAGAGAATTAACAGACAGCATTCCTAGACATAGCTTCCTCCTTAGCCATGGAAAAAGTCAGCACCTTCATAAGTGCCTCAACTCCTCTGTGCTGTTTAAACTATCTGTCCTTTTCCTTATTCCACCATTTAAGGAATTAGAATTTTTAATCATTAGTTCTTTCCTCCACGAGTACCTGATTGTGGTTTAAAAGAATTATTGAAAAGTTTCATTTTTGCTGCAATTTTTAATGCTATTGGTTTTTATTTTGTTACGATTTAAAATTGAAAGTGTGGGTGATGACTCTACAGGCCACTAAGGGTCCAGACAGGGGGAAATGTTTAGACACTTACGCACTGCCAAAAGCATTCAGCATTTAGATACTCCTGAGGAACCAAGACTGTCAGTTTCCATGAACATGATCTTTTAAAAAATATCCAAGCAAAAATTGTGCTGTAGCAAGGTCTTTTCGGGAGTACAGAAGTGACCATCCTTCACAGGTGAATGCCTTTAAGGTCTTCTACAGAAGCACACAATGAACAACAGTTCACAAATTAAGATTGCTACAGAGGAAATCTTGTTATTATCAGTAATAACAAAGGTAGAGAAAAAAAAAACCCACATTACAGTTCAGAAAGTAACAGCAGAGAACAGGTGTTCCATCTCATGGATTGAAGAACATGATATTATCATAGATTCATTTAGGTTGGAAAAGACCTTTAAGATCATCGAGTCCAACCATCAACCATGCCCACTAAACCATGTCCTGAAGTGCCTTGTCTACGTGCTTTTTGAATACCTCCAGGGATGGTGACTCCACCACTTCCCCGGGCAGCCTGTTCCAATACCTGACAACCCTTTCAAGTAAAGAAATTTTTCCTAATATCCAACCTAAACCTCCCCTGCCTCAACTTGAGGCCATTTCCTCTTGTCCTATCTCCAGCCACCTTGACAGAACAGACCAGCACCCACCTCGCTACAACCTCCTTTCAGGTAGTTGTAGAGAGCGATAAGGTCTCCCCTCAGCCTCCTTTTCTCCAGACTAAACAACCCCAGTTCCCTCAGCTGCTCCCCATAAGACTTGTGCTCTAGATGCTTCATCAGCTTCATTGCTCTTCTTTTGACACGTTCCAGCACCTCAATGTCTTTCCTGTAGTGAGGAGCCCAAAACTGAACACAGTACTCAAGGTGCAGCCTCACCAGTGCTGAGTACAGGGGAACAATCACTTCCCTGGTCCTGCTGGCCACACTATTTCTGATACAGATGTTCTCCAAGCTAAGTTAACAGCTGAATGTGAGTTCTAGAGAAAAACAGGCAAGTAGCTTTTCTTAAGGGAAAAATACAATTTATTCAAGAACCCAGCGAAGATTTGAGACAATCATTATGGATCATGAAGAAAATATTCACAGAATCATAAAAGCATTGTGCTCAGAAGCTGTCTGTTTCTTGTGGAAAGGTAAAGGCCTTCAGGAGCACAGAAAACTGGTGGAGTGGTTGAAACAGGGTGTGTTCTTCAGGTTTCAAGATACCAAGGCAGCATTTCACCTTTGGAAAAAAAAAAAGGCAGTCCAGCATAGGCATTTATCTTGCATGATGCCACTTATGAGTCATGCTTTCTTTCCCTAGGCTGTGTGCAACACATTTCTTTTGCATGTGCTTTAGGATTTCTTCTCTATGCAAATTCGACAGTAAAGTCTTTTGAATTTTCTCCCTTTCCATAAAATACTCCACCTTTTGCCAAAAGCAGAAAATTCTCCTATTTTTTACCCCTAAGCAAATCTAGAAAAAATAGTTAGACTTTTGTACATATAATCATGGTTTCTATATCAAAACATGGTATTTGCTTCTGATTATTTTGTGTAATACCACCTTCTTTTGCCAAGTGAAAATACTTCTTCCTACAGCAAATAGAACCAAGTTATTTCTCCATAGCATCTGCATAGTTCAGTGTCTGTTTTCTAAATTTGGACGTCTTTCCTTTGCCTCCCTCTCTTTTTGGAAGCAGCAGAAAAGATTAAAGTCTCAGCCTTTGAATATCTATATATTTATTATTTTTTTCCTTTCCCTGTAGCTGGAGAAGCAGAAGGCAAACCAGTACAGTCATCCTCATACGTGATGCAGACAAGGTCTTGAGAGGTCATCTAATGCATCCTGCTAGACTGAGCAAAGAGCAAAGTACCCTCAGCCTTCCTAACACATTCTTAAAGCTCCACTTAAGGCAGCTCCAACGGCAGCTTATTAGCATAAATTAAATAGATCTTTTGGTTCTATACAGCAACCACTCTCCTGAGGTGATAGAACTTCCCCTCCCACAACTCCAATTAACTTCAAGCCAAAGCAGGGAATTCCTGGGCAAACAGACTCCAGCAGAGGCACTGCAGGTACTTTTTCTTAGGGTTAAAAGGAAAGGAAAGTAATTGAACAAAGAAACAAGATAGTCAAGAATTAAAGGAAAAATTAAGAGAATGAAGGCTCCTTAGATTTTTTTTTCTTTATATATATATATATATATAGACACGAGAGATTGCTTCATACTCTTGGACATAGAAATCACTGTTACATGCAATGAAAATTAATGTGAGGTATTTAAGTCACTAACACAGAAGAATCAATTAAGGTAAATAAAACAATGTCAGCAAAACTCAGGTGAAAATATTTGTTTTCAGGAAGAATGTGAAGGCCTTATCTGCAGATACTTGCAGAATGATTCTTGCTCAAAGCTCTGTGCACAGAGTTAGCCATGTCTATAGGTTTCCACAGCCACAAAGAAAGTATTTCACTATTTAACCCATAATTTAGCATTATTTTTACTTTAAAGAGGAATGTTACCTGCTTCAGGATAACACACATTCTGTCCCACGGCAAGCTCTCAGTGGAACTAGAGTACCACACAAGTGGTTTCACACAAGTATGAAAAGTTTCTCACCAACCCAAGCAATAAGTTGGAAGTCTTTCTCACAGTTGGCATGCCCAAGAGTTACTGGCAGTCTTACTCGGATTAGGTAACAGAAGACTGGGCTGAAAACCCAAACTCTCCCTCATCATGTCTGTTACACAGGAAGATTGAACTGATCCTGCAGGTTCTCTGTTTTCACTTAAGAATTTTTGCTACCAAAACCAGATAGCTTTACTACACCTAAGGAAGGAAAATGCTTTCCTTTAGATCATACTGTTCTCCTATCATCCTACTTAATATTATGACTGCCTGTGCCAATTCAAAAGCCAGCTGTCTTTTCAGATATCAGTTGGACTTTGTTCTACCCATTTAAAAAAAAAAAACAAACCAAAAACAACAAAACCCCACACCACACTGCTTTTGCCTCTAAGTCCTGTTGCAAGCATTTGAAAAAATAAATATCAGTTGTAAGTTAGCATACATACTATGTGGAAGAGCCTTCAATCAGAAAAGTAATGGAATAGTAAGTATCAGTGGAAGCATATGAACATTACATAGTGGTTTCATATGTAACCAGGTCAACAGAAGATAAAAATGGTTTTTTCCCCTTTCACCCCAGCTACTGTTCCCTTTAAAAAGAGATTGTCTTTAACAAGCATGGGAGTAGATAAAAATCTTAAGTGTTACGATGACAACATTTTTTCTATTCAAAGATAACTTGAGTATGTCTTCATTTACCTCTACATTCTGCGTAAACTCATTTATTCTGTAAGAGATGTACACTTTCAAGAAGCAGTATAAGGCAAGATGAATCCCGCAGTCCTGACTCAGCCAAAACTGCCATAAACTTTAAAGGAGATTGAGCTTTGCAGCTTCAGTTATTGCACCAGTGGTACAACGGCAAGACTACCATATTGACCTAGTACAAGAAAATGGAGAATCTTCCTTATATCATGACACACTGCATACAGGGTAATTCTCACTCCCCTTCAGAGTTTAGAATCCCTTCCAAACAATTTTCAGGATCTAGCCTTCTTCACACCTCTGAGACAGAAATGGATAGGCACATTTAAAGGCTTTTGTTTTCAGCAGTGTTTGGCAGTTATTACAAACAAAGCGGCAAAAGCCTCACCATATTTTCTGTGAGGTCACATTATGTGCATAAAATGCAACCAAACACCTTAATCAAACATGGCAGTCCTCCACCTCCTCGTAGTGTTCTTTCGGTATCAACTACTGGTAATTTTCTCACCAACCCTCTGTGAATGGAAATTTACAACGACCCTGAAACATCGTCTCTTTCTCACTAACACAAAGCAGTTCTGACTCGTAACGTCGGCCCCATACTTGAATCGATAACTAAGTATAACCCCTCAAGGATCAAATAGGCGCTGCACAGCCAGCACACTGGCCAGCAGCTGCTGGTAGGCTCCGCGGACCCGCTGTAGGCAGTATCACTGGCAGCTGGTGGGAAGCTCACGGATTCCCAAGAGCTTCATAAGCTCTTAGAGATAGGACCAAACGTGAGGACCCTTAATGGAAAAAAAACCCAAATCATCCTCAGAAGTACTACATATAACTAATAAAAGGCCCAAGTGCGAGACCGGCAGCACACCGCCCGCACCTGCGGCGCACAGAGCACCTGACCGCCTGAGGACACCCCCTCACAGCCCGCTATGCTGGCGCGGCTCGCCGGTGCAGCTGCGGACTTCCAGCCAGCGAGGCACTGCCCAACCTCTCCGCTGACGGGAGATGCTTCCCTATCAGCACACCTACCGCTCCTGATTCGGGGGACACGCCTCCCCAGCCCGCCTCACGGCCGGAACGCTGCAGCACCAGATAAATCCACCCCCATCCCCCCCCGACTCCTCTTTCTCCTCCCTCCCGCCCCCGTACGGCGCCCTGCCACCGTCTCACCTCGAGGCATCAGCCGAGCGCACCGCATCCCCCGGCTCCTTAGCCGTCCCTCCCTTTTTTCTCTTTTAAACCTAGCGCTCTCCTCTCTCCCCCGCGACACTGCCCGCCTCAGGCTGCCCGGCGCGGGGAGCTGCCGGCTCGAGCCCCTCGCGGCGGGCCTCGCACTGACAGGCTGGGCTGTGCCACCCCCCCCACCCCCGCCCTTTAACTGCCTCGCGGGCGCGCGCACAACGGCCCTTCTCAACGGCCGCTGCTCGCGCAGAGGCGGTGCCTGCGCGCGCCTCACCTGATTCAGGCGCTGCCCGGCGCGTGCGCCGCCTCTCCGCCCGCCCGCCCTCCCTCCCTAGCGCGCGCGCGCGCGCGCGCTCCCGGCGGCAGCGAGCAGGGCCTCGGCCCGCGAGGCGGGCGGGAGCGCGGACCCATCCGGGTCTCGTCCGCTCCTTGCCGGCGGAGGCGGCGGCCGCGGCGCTGCCGTCCCCAGGAGAGCGGGGAGGAGCCGCGATGCATCTCCACCAGGTGCTCACCGGCGCCGTCAACCCCGGGGACAACTGCTACTCGGTGGGCAGCGTCGAGGACATCCCCTTCACGGTAATGGTGGCGATGCCAGGGGAGAGGCGGGGGCGCCCGGGCTGAGGCGGGCGAGAGTGGGGGAAGGGGAGGGCGTTCGGTAGGCCCGAGGAGAGCGGTGGGAGGGGCTGGAGGGGATTAACCTGCCGGGGCGGGGGGGGTACGGGCAGGGTGGTTTGCGGGCCCTAGTACCGGGGTCGGAAATAGCGCGGTAGTTAGGGCGGGGATTACGAGCGGGGGCCTCGGGGCGGCGCGCCGCGCCGAGCCGAGGGCCGGTGGGTGAGAGCCGCCTATTTGGAGGTGGGGTGGGGTGGGAGCGCTCCTGTGGGGCCTCGGGGCGCTCCCGGACAGCAGGGCTCGGGAGAAGACAGGCGTGACCCCGCCGCGGAGCGTCACCGTCTCGTACGCCCTTCGGGAGGGGCCTTGCTGCTCGCTCTTCCCGGGGTGCCGCTGCAGATGGAGGCTGGGACCCGCGGGTGCAGCCGTCACCTCTGGCGAGCGCTCCGCGGATGCTCCGAATTCGAGTAGGGAGCCAGGGAAACCCCCAAACTGTGCGTCCCCACATTTTGCTGGGTACTTTTTTTTTTTTTCTCTCGTGTGTGTATCGTCCTCCTGCAAAGAGAACGTAGTCTGTTCCACTAGGCTTCTCAAGAAGCCTGTCCACTATTGATGAGCGGTTGGCTTCAATTACTGTGGTTAATAAAACACAAACTTGTCAAATGCTCCTCTTAAACTGGAACAGAAAAGAAATTGAAAGAGATACGCTCAGGAAATTTCAAGAGTCCAGTAGTTTATACAATAAAATCTGTTTATCACTTTATCATCCACGGGCCCTTTTTGTCTACTCTAATGTCAGTTTCCGCTTTTTTAGCTTATGATATGCTTCTCTGATTTTAATGAGTGATCAGCTTATGCAATGTTTTGCACACTGTCATCTAATCAGTATGTTATTATTTGGGAATAAATTGTTTCATTAGATTTTATATTAACATTTATAGGATTATATCCCAGGCACCAACCAATTCTAAGCTAAATGATACAAAGCATCGTTTTTAGCGTAAGGTAACTGTCAGCAGACTTGTCAAACATTTAAAGCTTACTTTAGATTATCACAGATGTCTAATTTCAGTAATGAATGCTTGAAAGTCTTAAGAAATAAAAGGTGCCATGTCTGTTTTCCTCGATCTGCTGCTATACAGCCATACTGCTATTAAAGGGACCTCTGTTACTTTTGATATTTATATAAGAAGTCATTTACTCATATTCATATTCTAATGTTTCTTTTTACTGTGACAATTTGAAAAGTCAATCAACTGGTATTATGAAAGACAGCTTTATGCTAATTCTCAGAACAGTTTTGATAACATAAAAAATGAATAACAATATATGTTATGGTTTATACAAGAATTTCCCAAGAACCAAAGTCATGTTTTACAAAAAAATGCAGAATCATTTGGTAGCATGTTAATTATGGAACTGCATATAACAGACCTCACTGTCTTCTCTGGCTGCTGCATCCGATGTTTTATAATACAGTAAAGAAGGAACTAAAGGGATAAGTATGTTTTAATAAATGTATCTTCTGGACTTTCACATCTGTAACTTTCTTCTTCCCTTTTTCTCCTTTGTCTATATTTGTGGTATTATTTCCTGTTGTTCTAGACCTTGATCCTATAGTAAACTGTACAGTTAAAAAACATCTCCTTGCAGTTTGGGGTCTTATATCCAGATTCTTAGGAAATTAGTCGCCTGTGTGACTCTCAGTAGCATCATAGTCTACCATCCCACTGCAGGTGTCACTTTCATTAGTGCCTAACCTTATATTCTGTTGGTCAACATCAGTAACGCTGTATTGACATAGCTTTGTCCCCCCAAACCGTTAAGCTGTTTGGAGTCATAACTTTAACTCAGATCCTGAAGCCGGATTTGCAGTTTAGGCAAGAGATCATCTGTACTGGTGATAGAGCCTGACTCTATAGATGTGTTCTTAAGACCCAGTACCTGTCAGCCTCTAGAACACAGCAGAAGCAGAGCAGTAAAAGGCAAGAAGGGAAATCTACACATTATGTGCTGTACTATATGAATCCATATGAAGTTAGGCTGTGGCAGAGGAGCCATTGTTTGTATGCGCATGTCCTTGCTTATGTTTTGGTTGATGTTAGGGCATTCGTTTAAAAAGTGTGAGAACTAGTTCAAAATTGCTACAACTGATTAATCACAGGGACTTGAAAATACGACTTTTTTGTGTGCAGAAATGAATCACTTATGTTAAAGTTACTCCACTTAACAGTAGAATAACGGCTTGGGTACATGTATATATGTATTTACTAGTCAATAGTTTTGGAGCTAGTCCCTCCTTTTTTGAGGAGGAGAAGAAATGTCCTCTTAACTTGAACTTTCTTTAGATGCCTAACTCCAGCAATCTTAGGATTCTGAGAGAAGGAACACATTTTCTTCTGACCTGATTAGGGACACTGCAATTCTCAGGTTCTTCTTCATCCTTCCTTTCCTCTATGGTTTGCTCTTGGCTTGTTTACATGACTCCTTGTTGGGGATAAAGGTAAGCTTTTAATTTCCGAGTCAGTGTAGCTAGAGCTAAGATGATAACATGTTCTGCCTTAACATTTTTAAAGCTTTGGTGAAAGCCATCTAGTTATTCTGAGAATAAGAAGGGGAAAAGAAATAATTTTGGCATTACTTGTTTTTTAGCAGGTAAAGAAAAATTACTAGTGACTCCGTAAAGCAAAACAAATCCAAAGAAACAGAGACAGTTGCTGTAGGTTGTCTACAAAGGTTTTGTCAGTCTTTTATCTGAAATGCACATAGTGTACTTTCCTCCCTATGTTCCCACATCTGCCTGCAGCAATCCTGACATACATCTAGCATTTCCCAAATAAGGGATGAAGGACAGAGATGTTTGGTTAACAAACTGGCTTGTGGATGTTGTAGCTGTATTGTGCCCAGTCTAGTAGAGTGGGTAATACACAGGGAAACTTGTTTGAAGGGTGATTAGAAGCGAAATAGCTTCCTAATGCTGTTTTCTACCAGGCAGTCTCTTCAGCCTCCCTTTTTTTGAGCTCCAAGAAGTTCTGGTATTGTCATTTCTGGTAATAATTCTGTGCGCGATTCAAATTGCTGTTGCTTCATGTTCTTATTTCAGCAAATATTGTTACCTGTGTTTCACAAATGAGTTTACAGAAGGTCAGAGTTGAGCTTTATACAGAAGGGCCTTACAGTACACACCCTGCCTAGACAGAAGAAGGGTATGTTATTTGAACCTCATAGCCTAACTGGCAGCTAGTAAGTTTTTAAAGGTAATAAACTGCATTTTTCAAACCATGGTTGATTTCATTTAGTTTTTGTTGTTAAGCAGCTGTTTTAGGTTATGCCAATTTCAGTCACTGACCCTAACCTCTGAGTGGGATCTATGTTACCAACCTGACTTTCTGTGATGTGGAGTAAGGTAGTTTCAAATAAAGAAGACAAGCTGTTCTGATTCTGTTTATATGACTTCTGCCTTTTGTCCAAGCTCAGGGTTGGTTTTTTCCCCCTGAAACTCTGAACAGAATGTAGGTGTTTCTGTGTCAGTTTAGGTTTAAAAAAAAAAAAAAAATCCATAGGTATGTCAATTACCTAAAGGCTAGATTCTGTAAGTATAAAAACTCCAAGCTCTGGCTAGTGTCACATGACTTCTTGTAAGAGGTATCACTAAATGCACAAAATACAGAACTCTAAACATTACTAATGAAAAATCAGAATATCAGATTTTAGGGGTATCTCTACATAAGAACTTTTCTGATAGAAGTAAAAAAAAATTAATTAATTATTTTTCATTTTTTAAAAGGAAAATTAATTAATTATTTTTCATTTTTTAAAAGGAAAAGCTTCTTGGCATCTTCCGTGCCAGTACTGACACTTGGCCTGGAATTGCATGTAATGAATTTCAGAAGCTGTTGCAGATGAAAGTCTCCTACACCCACATGAACTTTTTTTACCTCATTGAAAACAGCAAAATCTTCATCCACACCATTATGTCCACAAGATACAGCAACTGAGAATAGGTTTTCTCTGCTGTGTAGGGTTCTCCTCTACTTCATCCTTCTTGAAAAATTACTTCTTAAAACCCTTATTTGCAAATCCCTTTTATTACTACTTATATATATCTGTATGTTCTCTACTGTGCCATGTTTATGTGAACTGGATTACAGACACTTAACATCTGAATCCTTACTATGTTCTTTTTTCTCTGAAGCTCTGTGTGTAAGCATATTATAAAGAATTTAATCATGAATTCATCTTAAATGTCAATTTAGGAAAGCCTGTTCTACAGGCCACAGGCTAATAGCAGGTTGGGGTTTTTTTCAGTTATTTTGCGGTTTTCATTAAGTGTGTGTAATTCTACTAGTACTTAGCTGGGGGAGGAGGGAAGTGTAAATGTTGTGTTCATTGATGACAGTTTCGAAATGTTTCAGAACTCAGGTGTCTTTGTCGCTAATAGGAAGGTGGAGGAATTTCTACATCTTCTATGTTCACTATCCAATCCAGAAACTTAAGGATGAGTGTTGTTATACTGGAGGAGTACCATAAGGCCAATAGAGGCTTTAATTGAGGTTTCAGTGGAGATTTTAATTAATATATGTAATTTTAGATGTTTAGGAACTTCATTTTTAATACCACTGTGGGCTGATTCTGATTCTTCCACATCCTTTACCATCTTGAAATGTCTGTGTACCCCTAACAGTACACACTGGGGCTTGAGGACTTCTGGTCTATTTCACTTATGCCAAACTTGTAAAGAGTTGCAGGTTATAGGAAGAGAAGAATCATTTTTTACACAGAGAAAATTACTTATATAAAGAAACAAGAAGATGAGAATGGGAAGGAATAATTGTTTCCCTATCTGTTAGTTCCAGTGATCAATATTAAAATTAGAGAACCAAACCGGAAAACTTGGGCAGCTAAAAAAGAGAGGTGCACGTGCTGCTTTCATAGTATCTGAAAATTGAGAATATAGCATAAACTGTTACAGTAGGATACAATGTCCTGCTTCTGTCTGGTGTTCCTGCATTCAATTAGAGCCTTGTCATTGTTCATTTCAGTGGTCCCAGATCCTGACAGTTAGAGCAGACATTGGCAAACTACAGCTTATTAGTTGCTTATGGATCCTGCAAGTCATCCTTGCATTCTGGCAGTTTTGCAACTCCATTTAATTTTCTCTTTGAAGTTATCAGTGACATTAGAAATGGTTTGGCAGATACTCCATGTGGGTGGTTTTTACTGCACTTGTTTCATTCAGTGACTGCTTATAATTCTGTTTAGCTAAGACCTCTGTACTGCTCCCATCCCTTACAGTATCTCAGCATCTTATTTTCCATCTTTCCTTTTTGTATGGCTTACCAATTTTCCATTCCTTTTATCAGGCTATGCAGGTTGTTAGTCAGTTCCCACAAATCCTGTGGCCGCTGTTATTCTGGCAGGATAGACCTGTGGTGGCATGAATGATCTCCCTGAAGATGTTGTCAGCCGAATCCTCAAGAAGGAACTACTAATGTTAAATCTTATGACGCTTCCGTATTCTTTGCCAACATAGGGTGCTTCTACTGCGTTACCAGCTTAAGGAGTGAAAGGACAAAATGAGAAGAGGATTTAGTAGAAATGTGTTCTGTTCAAGTATAAACATGTTAATATATTGAGTGTATTAAAAAAGCCTCATAAAAGTAATCAGACGGAAAACTTGTATTTAGATGTATAATGTGAAATATGGAAATGTCTTTCAGTACAGAAAAGTATACTGACCTTTTCTGTTTTGAGAAATTTGGAGACTATAAATGTGAAAAAGTGAATACTTGTTTTAAAACAAGGGGACACCTTTTCTCAAAGGTGGGGTTATAATAAATGTACTACTTAAAGTAAATTTAAGATTTAAGGTAAATATACTTTAATATACTTTCAAGAAATGAGACACATTCTCAGAATAAATAACTACACTGAGAAAATGACCCCAGAACCAAGAGACAGCACTTCCTCAAAGAACCTAGAGCTGAAGGCTGATACCTGCAGTTGGGAACGTGTTCCGACTAAGGTCTCTAACAGACTAGATCCTCTCTGTTGGCTTAGGACATTTAGGTGTGCTGAGTCACTTGTTGGTGCAGTGCCAAACACAGGCAAAGAGTAGGAAGGATATGAGTGACAGTAATGATTTCACTTAGGAAAGAGATCTCTCTCTCTCAAAAAAAAAAAAAAAAAAAAGAAGAAAAAATTCTACTGTAAACCACCCTTTTAATTCACAGCGACCTTTGTACTTAACTTTAGAAAAATATGCTAAATAGTATAACTAGCTGGGAAAACACTGCCTTGTTGCTATGATAAGAAGTGTGGATAGGGGACAGGAGAGAAGAGAAACTAAAACTTTAAAAAAGGAAGACACTAAATTCTTTTGCTTCACAGAGTCAACAGACATACCCAAGTATAAAATATTTTCTGTTTCATACATTATCAACTATACACACACATACAAACGTGCATGTTTAAGAACAGTAACCATAAGGAAATTAAAGCTGAGAAGTCTTTTCCTTTCCCTATATCACTTCTGAGACACACATCCATATCTCCTGCTAACAGGATTGCAACTAGTGATAAATTATGTTTACTTTGGTTTGAAATTTGCAAGTCAAGCTATCAATACCAACAATATAAAAATAGGGTATCCAAAAGGTTTAAGTCCTTGTTTGAAGTGGATCGGTACTGGTTTTTTACTGTATTAGATAACAATTTAAATCATGTCTTTTAGTAGGTTTGTATCAGTAGTTATGAGGCAGACTGTTGAAAAGAGGGTGAGTCTTTCAATTCTTTGCTATTTTAATTGCTCACCCTCTGAAGTAATAGTAGGAGAATCAATTGCTTGTAAACATTAGAATTCTGAATAAATTATTGGAACAAGAGGAGCTGCTTTTATTTTCCTGTCTACTTATAGGCATTCACATCCTGGTCTCCATCTTCTCCCTTCCTACTTGTGAACATTTGCTGGCCTGTCCAGCATTCCACACCACTAGTGGAGTTTGTTTTGCAACAAATTCCAAAATAAAAAATCGGAAAACAACAAAATGAAAAGACTTTCTGTTCAGTGCCAGAACTTATCTCAGAATCTCATCTTTCTTTCTCTTACTTTCTGGAAATAATCCTATTTCATTTTAATAACAACTTATTCCCTTCCAGACTGGGTCTAATAATTGCATAGCCTAGTCATCAAGGAGCTAGGATATTCTGTTACATAGATAATCTGCCTCTAACAACATTTAGCAGTTGGTTCCCCCCCCCCCCCCCTTCTGCTTACATTGTGAATAACTCCAGTATCAGTTCCTCAGAGCTTCCCAGAACAACAGTTGTGGGCTTGAGAAATCAGACAATACTGGATCACTACTTTATTTTTGTGAGATGACCTTGGAAATCTTTTAGACAATCTATGTTTTGTATGCAGTTTTCATTTTTGTGCGTGCAGTTGTATGGTGTGTTAATTTCTGAGGCTTGAGTTTCTGCTTTGCTGCTTATATTGCTGTTCCTTTCTTGTTTTTAGTAGTGATTGTACTTTCACTAAATTAGGCCTTTTTCTTCAGACTTTCTCACTCGTTGCTCCTTCCCAGGAGGATCAGAAGTAGACATAGAAGGTCATGAGACGTAAATTGTCCATTCTAGTTCCTGTGGTTATCTTGTACCATTATTTTAGTGTGCCCATCAATGGGCACTGATCCTGTAAATCTATAGAAATACTGACAACTTCTCATACACTTCTCAAAAATGATACAGGTAGCCTTTAAACTGATTGACCTTGGAGGAGAGGGCTAGGACTCAGTAATTTGGAAATTATTGTGAAAGAAGCAAGGGACAAGTTAAAATGACAAAGTAATTTTGTACCATCTGAAATTGACTGTTGAGGACTTGCACCCCCTGCTTAATGCAGCTGTTGTAAAATTTCTGCCTACTGTATTGGAATCAGTGGAAAACTTACTTTAAGGAAAAAGACTTCTAGCTGTAATGATTTACTTTAAAAAGGCTTATTGGTAGGTTGGTGCTGGGGAGGGATTTCTATGCCTGAATGTGGGAGTTTAGTGGAACAGATCATCTGGAGTGATTAAAATTTTTAGAATATTCTGGCATACTAGGACAAGTGAAAGGTTGGCAGACAGGTATATATTTATCCTGCCAATAAAAAGTGCTGCAAGCTATCATTGTTCTATAACTTATTCTTAAACAAATTATTTAGACTGTAGTGTGTATTGCACAAGATACAATATATCCAAGACAAATCTTCCTTGGTTTCTAGTCTTATAGTAATGTGCACTTCTTAAAACGCAGAAAACCCCAGAAATTGGATTCTTATAGAAAAGAATCACTTAATATTCTTAAAAAATGAAAAAAAAGTGCAGGGGGGCACGACACACACATATTTAAGAAAATTATATGCAAATTTAATAACTGCACCTGAATAGTAAACTCTTGGCTGCCTTGCTCTAAGAGGTAACAGGAATTGGAGGGGAGGAAAAAAAAACCCAACAGCAAACAACTAAAACCTAACAAAATACACAAAACAAACAACAGTGAAAGTACACACAGAGCTTAAGTTCTAGAAGAAGTTTGGGGGTTGTTTTGGTTTTTTGTTTGGTTTGTTTTTTTCCTGTTTCTGTTTGCGTGATTTAAACACTGGAAGGTTTAAGGTCTCTTTTGCTACTTTGTTTTTACTTGTTGCTTATTCTCCTGGTGCTGCTGTATTGATGGGGACTAAACCTGCTACATATAACATCTTGTTTCAATGGAGATTTTCACAGATCTCTCAAAAGTGTAAGCCGTCTAATAAGTATTTAGTTTTTAAAATAAATTTTTTAATTGTGTTTCTTTTAAAAAATATTTCAGGCATATGGCTCTGGTTGTGACATTGTTATTCTGGCAAATGACTTTGAATGTGTGCAAATTATTCCTGGTGCTAAACATGGAAACATCCAGGTCAGTTGTGTGGAGTGCTCCCAACGACAAGGCAGGGTAAGGATTTTAATAAACCTGTATAGAATTAAAAAAAATTGAATACTCAAAATAATTAAACAGCAACATAATACATTAATGGTATTAATGAGTCAATTTCATGACAAGGATCAGTTTTTACTGATATGTAACTTTCTGAGTAATATCTCTTGAGTTACTCAGAGAATTGTTTCAATTTAATAGTAATTTGGGGGTCGGGGGGAAGCAGGAAGCATCTTATAACAATGGTTTTTATTTCTTTCCAGGACCTGCAATAACAGGTCCCACAAAATATGGGAATATGTATTAGTTACAGTTTAGTATCAGAACTGGAATGCTACTAAAATTATTGTTGTCTCCATTGTTGTATTCTTTCATCTAGCTAAAGAAGACGTGGATAAATCATTCATGTAAACATATATATACACACACATATGTGCGTGTGTGTGTGTTTGTGTGTCCTGCAAAGTAATGAATTAGAAATACTTTCTTTTTCAGAAAAGCTTAGGCATGTTTAATGTGTTTAGAAATGCTACAGTATGAGCCGTCATAACTGCATGGCCCCTTGACTGGCTATGGGGTTTTATTTTTAATCCCTAAACAGTGCTAAAGAGACAGTTTAGATTGCTGAGAAAAAAATACTTCCTATGAGTTATGGTAGTGCACTGAGCAAATTTTGTTTGTCAGTTGTCCCTGCCTAATATTAGCGAGTTAAAAATTGGTTGCAGTATTGAGAAAGCCCTAGTTAGGATTTGGGCAGCTTTAGCTGGCAAGGGCCCCTGCAGTGCAGCAGTGCAGTCCCAGTAGGACTGGAAGAGAGGAGATTCCAGCTGCACAGGTGGCCCCTGCAAGATCACCATGAACCTCTGGGTGGTTCTGCATTCTAGACTCTGAATTCACAGTCTGTTCTTTTCTTTGGGAGTGTGTTGTTGCAACCTTCCCCCCGCTGCTCCCCTTCCCCCAAAGAAGAAATAAGATTTCATAATAAATGTCGTGAAACTTTTGCATCATTTCTCTATTAAGGAAACCAGATGCTGAATGGGAAGAACTTAAACAGTTTTTCTTTTAAAAATCTTTTAAGGAAGAAAAAGGAATTTTAAACATAGTCAAAAGTACTCATAACCATATGAGTATTAGGAACATGACCAGATAAATTCCTCATAAAGACCATATGGTGTATGGAGGTTTCTGTGAAATAAGTGAGTGAAAGAAATTATGGGGTTCAGTGGTATAAGTACTTCAGTTTTTGTGTTTACCATTTGTCTCCCCTCAAAATGTATTTAACTGTTCAAAATAGAATTTCATTTCCTCCTGTTTCCTGTAATTATTATTTAGTGGTACAAAATGGAATCTGGGAACACACTGAGACCCAGACACTAATAATTAATTTATTAGTTAGCTGTGAAGTAGACGAAACATGAGCAGAAGTAGTGAAGGCATCAGCTTTCCCTTATGCATTAGCAGTAGTTACTCTAGAAGAATATATTAGATCTGATTGACAGCATTTATCCCACTGAACAAGATGTCTTTCCTACCTAGAGTTAAAATCTTAAAGATGGGCTTGTTCAGAAGTATGTATTTCTCAACTTCCTTAAGAAAGTATACCTGTAACACAATTAATGACATTTGCATTAATTTCACTTTTCTTGAACAATGGCACATGTTGCTGGAAATTCTTTAGCTATTTCGGAATACTAAAAAGCGGTTACACTTATCTCCTAACCTTATGTTTTGAGTCTTGAATTTTTTTTTTTCCAGATTGCAGCATCATATGGAAATGCTGTCTGCATATTTGAACCACTTGGTATAAATTCTCATAAAAGAAATTGTGTAAGTATGTCTTTCATGATTGTAATTTGGTTTAGGTTTTTAGAAGAGGCAAAAGTCTGTCTGCTAGTTATTATTATTATATTACATGGGCACACAAAAGACTAATGGATAAACATTTTCCACCATCCATAATAAAATTGGATCTTCCGCTGTGTGAATCAAACTGGGAACTGCGCTCCTAAGTTCACAACATCTTGTTCTTGAATCTCATACTAGAATGACGTGGTGACAAGTTGGTGTTTCTTTAACTTGAAGAGCTCGTCAGAACTGTGGTACAGAAATATGACTTACTTGTAGACGTGTACCCAAGCTTGTGTTTAACAGCACAGCCATGGTCGAGCACTCAAGCATTAAGTATGTTCTCAAGCAGGTTTCATAATCTTTGTTGCATCTATAGTGCCATCCATTATGTTGTTAAGAAAGTATGACTTAACTAGCTTAAAGTAATCTACAGACATATTTGTATGTGTGACAGGTCCAGATCTGGTTTGCAGGGCACTCTGTGATGCATTTAATTTTTATAAAACAATTAAAGAAATTATTAAAACTAGATTCAACAATCTACCACTGGGTCCTGAATGTTTTTGAACAGGCTTAATAGCAATTTCTTAGAGAAAGAAAGAAATATCAATACCTTTCCACTTTGCTGTTGATGTGAGAATTAATCCTTTACTGTTTTTAACTACAGCAACTAAAGTGTCAGTGGCTTAAAACTGGGCAATTCTTCCTCAGTTCTATGACTTATAACCTGGCATGGGACCCTCAAGGTAATGTGAAGTTTGTGAAGTTATTTGTTCAACATTTGTAGTTAGGAGAACTTGAACACTTTATTTTTATTGTAATAAAATGAGAGCATGAATATGGAAATTTTAGATTATCTGTTCTCAGGCAGTGTTGCGTAAAATGTGAGGCTACAGTTAGCGTTTGTGAAGATGCTGTGCCAAGTGTTTGTCTCTCTTATGCAAGATCTTAGTTTGGGAATCACAATGTTAAGTTGCTAACTGACTTAAATTACCACTAATAATCATTTAAATAGAATTTTATCACATTTAAAGTAAGCAATGTACCTGGGCACAGATATTTATAAGATGTCTAACAATGTATCTTTATTAGAGATGTGAATAGCTATTTAGCATCTACAGCATTCATTGTTAAATATCATTTATCATTTGAAGTCACCAAAAAAACCCTTGATGTTCTTTCTTAAAAGGTATTATAAATTCAAAATGTTTTAATAAAAGCAGCTATACAATATGATTGAATACTCTATCATATTAAAATGGACTTTACAAAGTTGAGTTTTCAACCTGTTTTGAATAATCATCAACAAAATATGATGACAGGCTTAGTCTTTCAATATACATGCATCATCTTGGTTTCACAGCTTTGATATTACTTTCAGGTAACAGGCTGCTGACAGCAACTGACTTCTTGCAATTGTGGGCCCCTCCATCTAGTGACATTCTAGAAGAAGAAGGTGATGATCCTGACAATCAGATCAAAGATGATAAAGTTCTCCCAGTTCTAAATGACTGGAAATGTGTCTGGCAGTGCAAGTGAGTGAGATAATTTTTATTTTAAGACAAATTGTAATGCCACCTCATATATCAACCCTATCTTCTCTCCAAAACCATATTTTAAAATGTGCTTTTAAATCAGCTTAAAATACCATAAAATTCAAACAATGTAAGTTACTCCAAATAGAAATTCCTCACTTTTTCAAGTGACCTATCACCAGATAACCTAGTCAAAGGCTTACCCAAACTGTAGCACTGGTAACATATCAAAATTGTCTCTGTTTTCTCATCTTTGAAAGTAGTGCTGAGAAATTGGATGAGACTGAACAGAGGAGCAGTAGCAGGCAGATAGACTCCACTGAAAGATGAGAGCTGCTTCCTGAATCTTAGGAAGAGGGTCCTGAAACCCCTTCTACCCAGTTCTATTTGAGATCCATGTTATGGAAGTGCTTTGTGATCAGCCATTTTTATATATATGCAGACTTGGGAAGCAGCTGCCTATGAACCTGTTTTCTCTTGGCTTTTTTGAAGCCATTTTAGATTTTGTGCCCACAAAGCACTGTATAGGCTGCTTTCCTCTTTCAGACAGCTGAACCATAAGCTGTAGTCACAGTCAAATAGTATCACAAATTATCTAAAAGATCTTAATTTTCATTTCTTCCTACTATTTGTCTTGGCTTCACTGGGAGTAGAGGAGCAGATGGGACAAACTTCACTTCTGTGATCTCACCGGATCTAGCCTAGGCTTGCTGTACTTAAAACAATTTATTTTATGGGCTGTTTTTCTGTAAAACTGTGAAAATACTAAATATTTTGTTTCACTGTGGCAAATACTTTTTATGCTTCTGCTGTTTATAAAGTATGCATAAAGCAACAACGTAGAATACTAATATATTTCATTTAAATAATGAACAGTAATACTTATTCAACTGAATACATATGGAATAATACTATAGAATAAATAGACTTTACTTACAACTTAACTTTACTCCCATGTTCTTTAGGACTGCAGTATCAGTACATTTGATGGCATGGTCTCCTGATGGTGAATACTTTGCAACAGCTGGGAAGGTACGGACAAAAAAAGAATAATTAAATAAGTGTTTGCAATGTTAATGTTTTTGCATTTGTTTAACAAAGTAAATAAGTAATACAGAATAGTCCTGGACTATATGCTCTATTGTAGTCTGAGCTAAGTTAAATTATCATCTCATGTGTAATGCTGTATTTTCATGTAATTCCATGAATTTCAGCAACAAGAAATTGGATTTAGCTGTGTACTGTTACTGAATACTGGAGAATCAACCTGGAAATACAGTGACAGTGATACAGGCTTGTATACATATATGCTTTAGATAAAATATACTTAGATGAACTTTCAGATATGCATAAACATATTTTTCTACTTCTGTTGGAAGTAATGAGGATAAATATTAGATCATTATGATAGAACATATACACATTTTAACTGGTGTAATATGCATATCTCAGTGGATAAATTAGAAAATATTTTCTATTTAGTGAATTCTGGGTTCAATTACCAATTCTTAACTTCTATTTCAGTTTGGCATATTTTTTGTTAAATTGCTATTCAAGCTAAGTTTTCAATTAATAATTCTCTTTAATGTCACCCTCTCATTTGAGTGATTCCCTTTGGTTTTCAAGTCTGGATAGGTAAGCATTCACTGCTTGCACTTAATGTCAGTTGAAAAATGAGATGAATTTTTGGAACCTTTGTTTTCTTACACTTACTAAAGAGGACAATTGAATCATGAGCTGTATTATTTTATGACTAAAAATGTACTTGCAACACCTTAATAAATATTACATTTAGAATTGTTGTGGTTAGAAAATTATCAAAACATTTGCTTCATTCCATATTTCTATTTCCCATGAATATACTTTTATATAGCTAAGCATTTGACAAAGTAGATGAGGCAGATGGTTCCAGAAGTAATTTTCTGTCTGTAAGACAGCTCTGTATTAGTTGTTTCATGAGATACACAGCTTCGATCATAATTCTTAACAGGGCTGCCTGTCAGACTTTCTTCCTGCAGAACCTGTGGTCAGATACTGTACTTTTTGATGCTTGTCAGGAAATACTATCTTTTATTCACACTCTTAGAGGTTCATAATTTATTCATTTATTTACTTTATTCTGTATCTCCAGAAGCAAGTCCTGAAAACCAGGGATATGGCATCCAGCTGTGTACAATGTACTGTTGTCATACTAGTAATGTTGTCCTTAGCTCACATGGGTCATACTCCAGTCTCACTATCAGCATTTGTACTATTGCTGTGTCAGCATTTCAGTTTTGTTTCAATTAATTACGTTAGTGGTGCCCAACCATTCAAACCAGAAAGGTAGCATAGGTTGTCCTGGTGGAGGGGAAGGTTGTAATACACATCTGCTCCTCTGTTGTGTGCCTGTGGTCAGTAGGTGCAGTGCTTTCCATGAAAGTCAGGCTTTCTGTCTATGGGAGCCAACAGGGACTTACAGTATGAATTGTCTCAGTGGAGAAACTGCCTGTTAATGCGCTTAATATTGTAGTGTGAGTGGCAGTCTATTTCTGGCCTCTATCTTTTCAAGGAAATGGACATGGAACTTAAGCGTGCATATGTGCTATGCAGAAAATGCATAGTGAACCAAGAGAAAAGTAAGGGGCCAACTGGACTGGAAGAAAAATTCCTTATGGGAATGGAGTGTTGCCAGCAGAATTGTTCTTCAGTCCTGTAACTCATTCCAGGATGACCATCAATGAAATAAGTGGTCTTAGAAATGGGTTGTCTGAAAAACTGCAAATAGTTCTGGGCCACAGATCAAGTTTTCATGAAAGATACCAGACTTGAAGTTTCCTTATTATTTGGGATCTTCTTTTTGTGATGTTTTGTAATTATAGCTAGCTAACCCCATGGTTTTTCATTGCTTTATATAGGATGACTGCCTCTTAAAGGTTTGGTATCCTATGACTGGTTGGAAGTCATCTCTTCTGCCCCAAGAGAATGAAGAAAAGAAAAAATGCTCAGGGGTTGTCCACTTCTCATTTGTTTATTTGGCGCATCCTCGAGCAGTGACAGGATTTTCATGGCGTAACATTAGCAAGTACATGCCCAGGTTTGGAAGTTTTCTTTTTAAAAAAAACAAGCAAGCCTTTGACCAAGTATTTTTTAACACTCTGCTTGAAGTTTAGCCATCAAGAACATGATTAGATTTCTCTGCTTATACTTTCAAGAAGTAAAACATATCAACATCTTCCCATAAGCTTCTGTATTACCTAGTGCAATAGTGATAGTCATGTTAACAGGTGAGATTTATTCTAAAATATGGTCTAAACTTCAGTGCCTTCTCAAGTTATGTGAGGAAACATGGATGTAAGGCTTTGTCTTCACCAAATGGTGCTATGACATTGGAAATAAAATGCTTGTTTAAATGATTAGCATTTAGTAAGCTATTTTCTGCACCTTGTTGTATATAGTGGTGTTTAATTAGCTGTTCAATTTCACTTTTCATTATTTAGTAAAATTTATGCATTCTTCACATAGCTCAGCAAGTCAGATAGTTTAGGCAGTTTCATAACTGCAGTTTTATAATAACTGTTGCATTTATCAAATAATAACCATTCCGTGTTCACATGCACTTTTGCCAATAATCTATGGGTTTATCAGCATGCCAAAAATCCCTACTGATATAAAACCTTTAGTTAGGGGAGAGGCAGAAATTTGGATGAAACAATAACTACTAAATACTTGTATAATCCCCTAATTTCTGCTGTGTCCGTATAGCTAATTTAATTACATTGGGTAGTAACCTTGATATGTCTATCGTTAGGGGTTTGGTCTGTAATGTGTTACTCACATCATGTCTTGATGGCATCTGTCGGCTGTGGGCAGAGACGTTGTTACCAGAAGATACTCTTCTCGGTGAGCAGATCTGTGAAACCAGCACTTCCAGCATTAGCAGCACTATCTCTCAATCTGGAAAGCAAAAGGACAAAATACAGCATGCACTAGAGGTACAAGTAAATACTTACTTTGTGAATTTTTTATTTCAAGATTCTTAAAAAGTAAATATTTAAAGGATGTAGAACTCTAAGAATATGTATTATCTAGTTCTTATAAGCATAACAGTCTGAATTATTTCATATCAGTTTTTGAAGTCTGTTACTAAACAGTGAAGAAGTCAGAGACTTTGCAACTCTGCACCCAAGCTCCATGTTCTTAAAACTCGATCAACTTTTTCTACAGCTAACTAATAGTGACAGGAAGAGACAATGTTTAATGGAATAGTAAGTGATGGTTTCATTCTGATTGGGTCTGAAAGTCTGTCATTATAAAAACAGTGAAGGCAGTAAATAAACTCTTCTAATTTTTAGTTATCTGATTTAATAATTGCATTTCTAAAGGGTGGTATTATGGGGCTCTAGATTTCAGTGGCAGTTGTATCAAGTCTATTAAGTTTACAGTAAGAGAAAACCTATCAATACAAAAACCAGAAAACAAAACAAAAAAAACCAACCACCCTACCACTCATTTGTAGACTATTACAATCAGACCAAGTTTTTACTTCTTACATATTATAACCATCAACAGATAGGGAGAGTGGAACCAAGTATGCTTTGCGCTGTTGAATCAGTTGTGCTCTACATGTGCTCTCAGCAATTTTCAGTGACACAAAAATAATTCATTATAAAATTATATTGCAAAGGTTACTGCTTTTAGATTGTTGTAATATTGTTTATGAACGTTACACAAAATAGTGTGTATTTTTGTGTTGTTGTTGAAGCAGATATCAAAGGAACTTTCAGAAGACTGTTAGAAGTGCTCTGCCTTTGGCCAGAACTGATGTACATAAGTGTTACTAATATCTGTTGAAATCTATTTAAAATAATCCTTTTGAAATTAGTCTTCACTTCTTAGGTAGAAGGAAGTTAAAAAGCTTTAGGCTTTATATAAGTGTGAATTTTTACCTTACAGTTTTTTAGTATTCCTTAATTTATTTTTTATAACTATTTCAGACAATTCACCATTTGAAAAATATGAGAAAAGGACAAAGGAGATCTTCAGTTCTTGTTACCCACCCAGATGTATTGCCAGATCAACAGGGTACTCATGAAGTTCAGCGTCACATTTCACATCATGCAAATGCACTTGGTCACTTCCATATAGCAGCAAGCATCAACCCTAATACAGGTGAAATAAAACCATTTATTAAACTGTAACAATATATTTGTACAAAATGAAAAAAATAAAGGGGGCTGAGATGCATTCTTTGCTTTGCCTTATTGAATACAGGGAATTTGTAGGAAGACTGTTATTTCACAAGTCTGTTACTTGGCATAGAGTTTTGTAAGACAAATGAGGCTGAATTTATTCTGAATACCTTCAGCACTTTTAAAAGACAATTAAATTCATCTTTGCACATCAGAAAGCAAAAGAAACCTAAACTTGAAGTCGTCTTTGCGTTTCATTGTTGGGTTTTGGGAGGCGATGGTTTATGATGAATAGAGTATTTGCTTCCTACAGAATATGTAGTGAATGAAAAAAAGCTGTACCAGATTTTTTGGCAGGAAACCAGCTACTTTTTATAGAATAATGCAGAATATTTTAAACAAGGAGAAGATTAAAGAGCAATCATGTGCCTTACCTAAAATTTGTACATGAAATGACAACACTGCAACATATGAAACTGAACAATTAGAACTGTTGAGTATCATTTACCGTTCACATAAGAATCAATTTTCATGTAAATGTATTGATGTTAAAATATCTTTACATTTTTTTATTACAATTGCAGGTAGAAACTTGATCCACGTCTTACCTTTTCTAATCTTACAGGCACAAATTATATTCTACCTGAAATAAGTTAAATATCTTAATTAAGAAATCTCTGTGTGTATATAAAAATAAAAAGATGAGCAGTTTAATATATAGATTTTTTATTTGTTTAAAAATCTCCACAGATATTCCATCAGTCTTGGCTGGAACAGCTTTTAATATAGATGAAGGAAATGGAGGCTTCGTTGTTCACTGGTTGAATAATAAAGAATTTAATTTTACATCCTCTATTGAAGTATTTATGCAGCATCTAAGAAAAATTTCTGAACAACAACTAGAACAAGATTTTGATGTTGAGATTGAAGAAGAAGAAGAAATGGAAGAAAAAGAGAGGGGATTACATATGAAATTAGATCATGGTTAGTAATATCAAGATATGTAGCACAAGAATTATTCTGAAGCACATTAATGCAATAACTAATGCAGTTATTTAGCACAAGAATTATAAGTGCTAACATTTTATCACTAATCTAAAATAAATATTCATTTACAGCTGAAATTTTGGCTGCTGTAATTGTAGGCATGAAAAATTCAATTATGTACGCTGTTGGAATGCAATAGTGATATACACAGTGAAAAAGAAAGGTAGCTTTTGTCTTTCATTTCCATTTTGGATATATTCCACTGAGCTATGAAATTATGACTAAGACCTGCTTTCTATTACCTTACAATCTGATTGTCAGTAATGACATACCAACTTATGGCAAGCTTTAAGAAGGGTTGGACATAGCTCCATTTTAATGCAACTGCACTGTTTCCAGTACTGATAAGATTTACATCTTAAACCTTAGATCACCCGATGATCCCAAGTGTAGCTTGTCACAAAGGAATGGAGAGACATATTTTGAAATTAATGAGGGAGAACTTATTCTACCAGAAGTACTTTACGTTGGTGTGGGAGGGTCACTTGGCCAGTAAGAATGTGTAAAAATAAAAATCTGTCTACAGAAACTAGTAAGACCAAGTAATGATAGTAAACTGATGATACATTTTGTCATTTATAATGCTTAGGTTCTTAAAATCTAGATTACTGATGCAGTAGTTAAGTGTGTGATAATTATTACTGAACATGCACTACATACTAGTTTATCAATGATTATATACCATATATTTCATGATCACCTTCTAAATAAAAAAAAAAACTACTACATTAATTTGGAACCAGCATTCATATGAAATGGGTGGTTTTGTATAGTTGACCAGAATAATCTTAGGCAGGGCATTACTCTAAGTATCTGGATTTTTACGGTTGTATTTATTATTACTTGTATTGCATAGTTAGAAGCGATAGTCAAAGGCCAGAGCCTCATATTTTTGTACAGACAGACCAAAGAAAAATGTTTCTACCCTCAATGTGCATGAATGTTCTTATCAGATAGTACTATCAGCAGATTAAAAAATATTGTGGTGTTTTGAGTAAAAACCAATAGGGAAATCTTTGCAATGGATAAAATGGCACATTTCTTTTCTGTTGCAGACTTGTCTATAGATAGAGAATCAGAGACAGGGACTGGTACAGGCTCTTCAGAACATGAAGATGGAGAAAGAGAGGGAAGCCCCAAAACATCTCTACTAGCAGGCCCACGCATGCCTCTTCCAACAGTTTTGTTAGATCGGAAAATTGAGTTGCTCCTAACTGAATGGAACAGAAATCCAGATATGCTTTTTACTATCCATCCTATTGATGGTACCTTTTTGGTGTGGCATGTGAAATATTTAGATGAATACACTCCAGGCATCTTTCAACAAGTTCAGGTATTGTATATTTGAAATTGTTTTATTATTTATGATCTTAATCAACAATCATTTTGTCCTTTCTTTTATATCTGAACATCAGTATGAATTTAATTTTAAGTACTTCCTGTGAAACAGCTATTTATTCAGACTTAAGCTGGGTTGTTATATTCTAATTTTTTTCTTTCTTTTCTTTTCTTTCTTTTTTTTTTTTTTTTTTTTTTTTTAGGTTTCATTTTCTTCTAGGATTCCTGTTGCATTTCCATCAGGAGATGCTAGTTCCCTTAGCAAAAATATTATGATGTATGCTTGCCCTGTCTTTGTAAAAGATAACAGTAATGCTGTACATCAGAAGACAATGGACTTTCCAGATAATACTCTAGCAAATAAAGGACAAAGCTTTGCCCAGGACAGTGCAAATGTGAATATAATCTCTCCCCTAGTAATGATGATTTCCAAACATGTAGATGGCTCTCTAAATCAGTGGGCAGTTACTTTTGCTGATAAATCAGCTTTCACTACTGTGCTAACTGTGTCACATAAATTTAGGTACTGTGGTCACCGTTTTCATCTCAATGATCTAGCTTGCCATTCTGTTTTACCATTACTGCTAACATCTTCTCATCATAATGCTCTATTAACTCCTGAATCAGACAGTTCCTGGGACTCTGACAGGATAAACAGAATAATGGATCCTATTAAACATGTGAAAGGTTCTTCTAGGCAGCAACTTAAAAATGCAGCAACCCGTACATTCCATGACCCAAATGCAATCTATAGTGAGCTGATTCTGTGGCGTGTAGACCCTATAGGACCTTTATCATACACTGGAGGAGTATCTGAACTGGCTCGAATTAACTCTCTTCATACATCCGCTTTCTCTAACGTAGCCTGGCTTCCAACACTTATTCCCAGCTATTGCCTTGGTGAGTATACTTAGCATGTTTCCATATAGAGTTAATACTGAAAGTCACAGAATTAATTTGTTAAAATATTACTATTGTATTTGGAGTATATTTATATTAACTTTTCAGTAATTTCCTTGTATTATGCAAATTAAGCATTTTTATTTCATTTGAGGCTAAGCTACTTCAAAACATTTCATCTTGTCTGAGTCTGTCTGTAGTTACTGTGCATCAGCTGACATTCAGTAACTTCTTTGTGTGAGTAAGCAATCATCACTCTCACAAACAACAAGATGATCCCTTTCCTCAGTGCTTTAGGCAGCTTCACTGAGTGTTCTCTGCATTGAAATGCTATTAATAATGCAGATGTTCTGATGACTTAGGCATCTGGGTTGTTGGCCACATACAGCTGCAGGAGGCAGTGGGTTGCACAGAACTAGTTTTTGGACTGCTTGAACATCTGAATTATTGGGAAAGATTTTCAGCCAAAATTTCCAGTATCAAAATCTTTTAACATGCTGGCTAAGAATTCTGCTTAGAAGATCCTGAAACAATACCAAAATTCTTCAGGCCATCAGTGGTTTACAAAAGCCCAGTTAGAACACAGAGTATTTTTAAAGAAATAGACTACATTAACTTTACAGAACTGCAAACAATACTTTTTCAGAGGTCAGGCAGTACAACATGTAATGTGTAATGCCCTAGGACAATTCTTCAGTTTTTCTATTTAATTTTAGGGCTGTCTATTGCAGTTAGGAAAATTGTCTCTACGAATGTTGCTCTATTCAGCCACTCGGATACTTATTTTTGAATTATCATAAAGATGTTGTTGTAGTAGTTGTCATCTTTGTATACAGTACTAAAAATGTCGTTTGTGCTGTGGATGTAACATTAAATTTTATACTAATAATGCCAGGTTATTTTATTATGCTAAGGCTAGTCTGACCTTTTAAATGATTAAATGGGTGTCAAAGATGATGTACAACCTCAAAAATCCTAAGTATGCTTAATAAATGCATAACATAGCTTTGATTTAAAATAAAATAAATCCATTTTCTCTGCTTACATAGTAACATTCTGTACTGTCTGAATCCCACAAAGTCTTCTAAACACAAATAACTAGCTGCTTCTCTCTTATAATGTAAGGGGAAAACATATATCAGAATAGAAAACCTTGTGTCAAGCCTGTTCTGTACACTGTAAAGAAGCAAAAAAGACAGTCTGTTACAGTTTTTCATATATTATTCACTACTGCAGATATATTTCTCCCTCCACTTTTATATCTGCACTTTTAACTGGAGGGTAGAAGGAAACATTCATAGAGGTTAATATTACCCAAAGAGCCTAGAGACAGTAACCAAGGAAAAAAGCTATAGCTAATATAGCTTTTCTGAACAGTTTGCCTTAGACTCCTACTCTGACAACCTAGGGATGCTAGAATTAGCACTTCTGAGCACCTCCTTAGAGGTGACAGTGAAGAGAACATAATCATTTTAAGGAACGGCAGCGTTCCCTTAGGTGTACTACATACTGGTTTTTGCATGTGTGAATGATGTTTGTAAACATATACGAATTCTGCTTAGATTATTCACTTTTATGAGGAGTTTCAGTTACATAAATGAGCAGAAAGGGAGTTATTTCAAAGTTCAAGTACTGGTGGCTTAATGCACACATTTACTTAGGTTTTTGCTTCAGTACTTTATGAAAATTATGTTAGAAACATACTCAGGTATTGTGAAGTGGATTGTAATAGACTACCTGATGCCATTTGACTGCCATTTTTTTCTCTAACTACGAAATTTTTGTGTTTTCTATTAGGTACATACTGCAATTCTGCTAGTGCTTGCTTTGTTGCCTCCGATGGCAAAAACCTGAGACTCTATCAAGCCGTTGTAGATGCACGAAAACTTCTAGATGAATTATCTGACCCTGAATCATCTGTAAGTTTTATGTAGCAATGGTTTGAAAGTATTAAAATAAAACTAATTGAAGTAACTTTTTTTTTCCTCTCCAGTGGTTTGTCTTCAATTAGTTCTGTATAATTTTTATGCCATTCCATGTATAGGATCTTATGCATTATACCTTGCAGAGTTACATTTTGCAGCTGTCTGTAAACATTAGCAGACAGAAATGCAGCTATTACTACTAAAAGTGGCTGGACTGAAACGAAATTTCCCTGACAAGTTTCCCCAGCCTGTAGCAGGTGGGGGGAAAGGAAAAATGGGAATTTTTTTTTTTTTCTTTGTCTTCTCAAAAGAGGGGAGTCAAGAGCAAGTAGGAAGTTGAAGACAGAAGAGCAAGACTTAGGTGTATCCACCTAAGTTACATTTATATATCAGGAAGGACAGAGATGGTAGGATAGGAGGGAATCAGCAGGTTATTGCTAAGGGTAATATTAGCTCTTATTTTTTCTGTAATAAGCAATTTTTTCATCCTTTTTTAGCTGTCATTTCTGTGACTTTAAGCAAAGTAAAGCCTGACCTTGCACTGTTAACTGTATAAAGAAGCACATCTTTCCTTTTTTTCTATTCTTCTGTTATTTTATAAGCTATCCAGCAAGATAGAGCCTGTCACTATTCAGATCAGTCTGAGGAATCTGTTCTAGGAACCATGACTGAACATTCCAGCAAAAATCAATAGAGCCTTCAGTTTATATATAAGCTGTACTGATTTATTTTTTTACATGTTGTGACAAAACCTGAAGCTTTAAAGAAAAGTGATGAAGTGTATTTGAGTTTCTCATGGCACAGATACTAAGTTATGTTATGAAAGGATAAATCTTTAAATAAACAACATTTAGTTTCCATAAAAACTAGTGTGCTATCCCCATGAATAGCTGCAGACTCACAACAGTGCAAATGTCCTGATAAACACATTATTCATAATTGCCAAAATGACAACAGGAAGAAGTCTGTTACAGTTTACACCAACAAGGAAAATCAAAGCATCAGTTTATTGTAAATGACTGCAATTTCCTTCTGTCTAAAGGAAAAATATACTAACTCTTCTCATTTTGCTCTGTTTCAGAAACTTATTGGGGAAGTGTTTAACATTGTGAGCCAACAATCTACTGCTCGACCAGGATGCATTATTGAACTCGATGCAATAACAAACAAAGTAAATAAATAGTTAACTCTTTAAGGGTATCACATAAAAGGTGTTTAATAGCTTTGTGTATTAATTAACCTAATCTGTTGAAAAGAATTCTCTATGGTGATAATGACTGCCTTGAATTTTTGTGAATGTTGAGATACCTTGAATGTTTTAGTCAGACAGCTTTCTTTTAGCTGCTAGGAGCTCAAAGCCCATTGTTAGTGTGTAACAGTATTTTCTAAGCATAAATCTTGATGAAAACAAAACTTAACTAAAGACTGGTTTACAAACCATCATAATTTAAAGGAAAAAAACAACAATCCCCCCCAAATACAAACAAACAAAAAGATGAACAACATTAAAAAAAACCCCAAACCTAAAAACTAGACCTAACTATTCAAAAATGTAGGAATCATAGCCATGTATGACTTCAGTTTTTTTGTCTGTCTTGTAAGACAAATTTTTATCTGTTAACTAATACAGCTATACATTTCAAACAATGAGGGGGTAGTATTATTACACCGTGTTCTTACTCACAGTTGTTTTGATCATATGTGTTCCAATGCTGTTTTCTGTTAGGAAGCAGCCTGTGGAAACAGTGGTTTACCATTTCTTAATTAGACATCTGGATGTTTTTAACATACATAAAGACGTATATCTCTGTCAATAAATTTTCCTGTCTTTTAAGTATTAATCACATAGGATCTTCAATTTTAAGTTCAGATTTACAAAATATTTTTCTAGAATTTTTATAGATGAGTACAGGGAATACTCTTTTTCCATGTTTCTCTGGAAAAAGAGGGTGTTTTGCAACATGAAAACTTTGCCATCACTGTCTTTGGAGGACGTATTTTTCTTTGCCTGCAGGAAAGGATTTCACTGCTAGCAGCCTCCTTTGTAGAGAGGTGGAGGTACTGCAAAGAAATCTGGTGCTGTCAGGAAGGACAGCTGTTGAGATATCCAATTCATGCAATTCATTCCCTTTTTTTAGATTTCCCAAGCAATTCACTGCAGATATGTCTTCCCACTGAAGAGGGATAAAAGTCTAAGAGTTTTTGCCAGTGTCATTTGTTCAGCACCTAAAGAAGTAAAAACCAATCAGATACTAATTCATCTGTCAATAACTGTGGCAAAAATGTTATTACGTAATTTGTCTAGCATAGTAGGTATCAGTGAAATTATTTGAATATACAAACAGTAGGTTCTAGAATATGCTGCTCTTAATATAAGAGGAAATTGGTTAGTTTTCCTGATGCATTGAAATAATTTTCAACATTATAAAAGAAAATGATCCTCATCAGTAGCTAGATTGCACAAAAGAAATAATTGCATTAGTACAAAATGTTGCTATACTGTTCTGGAAGCATAACTATTGCTTAATGTTTCAGTGTGGCTCAAACACACAATTGCTTCATGTCTTTCAAGAAGATTTCATTTTGGGATACAAACCACATAAGGAAGATGTGGAAGGGAAAGAAACTGAGATATTTTTCCAGCCATCACAAGGTATAGCATAAAAATAACTACTATGAATGAAGGAGGTACCAAAAATGTTCTTAAAGAATACTGAAATCTAGCTGGCATATGCTAGTTTCCTTTTTAATGAGAATCTCTAGAATTCGGTATAATGGCTGTTTCATGTTTCTCATATGAATTGTTGTTTACATAGTAATGGTATTAAACAAAGGTATTTTGCTTAGAGTGAAACATTTTAACTTATATGGCAAAGTCTATTTTTCACAGTGCTGTATATTATATGTAAAAAAATGTGTACAAAATAAAACAGAATTGTATTTTCTGCATCAATATGTTGTTCCAGGTGATAAGGTGAATATATCCGACTTCTGAGTTAATACAGTAGAAAGTAACTGGGGAATTTGGTAGTAGACTTAAAACTTCAAAAGAAAAAGGACGAAAGCAGGCAGGTGGAAAAGAGTTTTTACAATCTAGCAAAATAGTTCAGACTGACTGGGAGACCAAATATATCTAAAATTAGATTTGCCACTAATACTCAGGTTGTCTGTAAGTCAGTCTATCTTGTTATTTTTGAAATTCTTCTGTAGCCATGAGCAAACAAAATGTCAATTAAAAATGTTATTAATGGTACTGTTTGAATATTTTGTTTAATAATCAAGCAATTTCTTTCAAAGAGGAAAACGGGTTTTTTAGTACCAATTTTTAGAGAGTCTTCTATTACTGAAAATTATTTATGTTGAACATAAACTTCATGATAGTGATAATAGGTTTAATTACAGGGTATCGTCCACCACCTTTCTCAGAAAAGTTCTACCTAGTAGTAATTGAAAAAGATAGTAATGGCTGCTCTGTTCTTCAGATGTGGCATCTTCATCTCAAATCTGTGCAAGCCTGTTTAGGTGAGTGAGTGACTATAATTTTCTTAGACATTTCTTTCATATTATTTAAAGTAAAGCTTGGTGGTTTATTTTAAAACAAATTATGTCACCTTTGTCAAGCAGAAGCCTCAAAGTCAGGAATCTGTGAAATAATTTCTCAATGCAATAGAAGCAGTAAGATTCTTTACAAATGTCGGTTGCATTCTATACCAATAGCAATATAAAAATTAGTTGATAGGGTGAGTAATGTACTTAAGCACTGGATTCTTTATTTTAAACTATCAGTATTTCAGAATGTTACGGGTATCTTAAAATGAATAGTCACAGCATGCAATAAAACTAACGCAGCCTGCACACACCATATAATTATTTAACATGTGGCTTAAGCGCTGCTAAAAAAATAAATCTGGTTATAGGACATTCATGCCTTGTCCTTACTTATAAACGATTTTAACACTTTCGGCAATTTTTTTTTATATAGCAAAACCAACTGAAGCTACTTCATCAGAGAATAAGCTTAGTGTACCTGAGCAAAAGACTGTGGATTCTTCTCCAGATGTATCACCTGGCATAAGTCCCATTCCACGATCTTCATCAATTGCTAATCTTCAGACTGCTAGTAAACTCATTCTGAGCTCCAGACTTGTGTATAGCCAACCTCTGGATCTTCCTGTTGGTGTAGAAGTAATAAGAGCAACTCCATCAGCAGGTAAATTTAACATTTTTTTTCTATCCAGTTGGTCCACTAATTTTACCTCCTAGTTTATAGGATTGTATCTCCTCGGCCTATCACATTCTGATTTACTGATACAGGGAATGCAGGACTAAAGAGGCTCTCTCAAATCATTGTGACCTTGTCATGTTGCTCTTTCACAAATGTATCAAGTCCCCACTGGAAAGCTGTTCCTGACACTTAATGCTCTAGTAGTTGGAAACTTAACTTCTATCCCTTGTTTATTAATGAACAATTTATACCTGCTTGTTCATTGGCCAGCATTAATGTGTTGGGTATATAGTGCTTTTTTTACCTGATGCACTTACACCTTCTTTGTCTGTCTTTCTGTGTCTCTCCTATCTTAGGAACCCTCTTAGGTTTCATTTTTGTAGGCTATATGAACTTAATCTTAACTTCCTTAATCTCATCTGATTAAGGCTTTGTATTCCTGTCATTATTCTACCAACCCACTCTGAATTAGTTGAGTTCCAGCTTATCTTCTTTGAATAGTGACCAGAAATGCAGATGATTAGTAATATTCAAGCTGCAAGACTGTTATCAGTCTCAATACATTTGCCCTACCCAACTCCAAATTAGAAAAATACCAGGTTGTAAAGCTCTCTATCAGTAGTTGGACAGTGTTATGTCTGCCTTTTTCATATAGGCATTCTACTTTGTATTACTAAAACTAAATATGTTTGTTCTAACTTCAGGTCACCTGAGTTCTTCATCAATATACCCAGTCTGCCTCGCACCTTATTTGATAGTAACATCATGTTCAGACAACAGAGTGCGGTTCTGGAGGTGTACTGTAGAGACAGACCTAAACAGCAAAAATGAAGAAAGGGAAACATATCATTGGAGAAAATGGCCTTTAATGAATGATGAAGGAGAAGACAACAGCAGTACAGTGAGCATAGTAGGGAGGCCAGTTGCCGTTAGCTGTTCTTACACAGGACGTCTTGCAGTAGCATACAAACAACCCATACAGCATAATGGTTTTGTGTCCAAAGAATTTTCCATGCATGTTTGTATACTTGAATGTGAGTCTACAGGAGGATCAGAATGGGTTTTGGAACAGACAATTCATCTGGATGATTTAGTTAAGGTTGGAAGTGTACTTGATTCAAGGGTCAGTGTAGATAGTAATTTATTTGTTTACAGTAAATCAGATGCTTTTTTGAATAAAGACAAATACCTGGTGCCCAGTATCAAGCATTTGGTGCATTTGGACTGGGTATCAAAAGAAGATGGTTCGCATATATTGACAGTTGGAGTTGGTGCCAACATCTTCATGTATGGAAGACTTTCAGGAATTGTAACAGATCAAACTAGCAGCAAAGAGGGAGTAGCTGTCATTACTTTACCACTAGGTGGTAGCATAAAACAAGGTATAAAGTCGAAGTGGGTGTTGCTTAGATCAATTGATTTGGTATCATCTGTAGATGGCACTCCTTCACTGCCTGTTTCTCTGTCCTGGGTGAGAGATGGTATACTGGTAGTGGGAATGGACTGTGAAATGCATGTTTATGCCCAGTGGAAACATGCTGTCAAGTTTGGTGATGGAGAAAGTGATGTTTTTACTACTGAAGACACAACAACACAAGATCCACTCAAAACAAGCTTGATAGTGAAGAAGACCAGTGTAATTGATGGGGCAGGTATTGTGGATGATGTCTTTGGCACTCCAACTGTAATTCAGGATGGTGGCCTTTTTGAAGCTGCTCATGTTCTTTCACCTACTCTACCCCAGTATCATCCAACCCAGTTATTAGAACTTATGGATCTGGGTAAAGTTCGCCGAGCCAAAGCCATTCTATCGCATTTAGTTAAATGTATTGCAGGAGAAGTTGCAATAGTTAAAGACACAGAAGCTGGAGAAGGAACTGGTCCTAAACGCCATCTTTCTCGCACCATTAGTGTAAGTGGTAGTACTGCAAAGGATACCATCACAGCTGGAAAAGATGGTACTCGAGACTACACAGAGATAGACTCAATTCCGCCACTGCCACTGTATGCACTGCTTGCTGCAGATCAAGATGCCACTTATGTTTCTGAAGAAACTTCTAAAATACCTCAGGGGTCTGAAGATCATGCTAAGAGAAAAACAGAGGATCAGTACTCAGATCTATTCCAGATTCAGCCTGTTACAACTGAAGACTTCATTGATTTTGAGCCTGAAAAGAGGGAGAGTAAATCAAAAGTTATTAATCTGTCACAGTATGGTCCAACTTACTTTGGCCGAGAACATGCTAGTGTCCTTTCAAGCCACCTGATGCACTCAAGTCTGCCAGGCCTCACTCGACTGGAGCAGATGTTCCTTGTAGCTTTGGCAGACACTGTGGCCACAACAAGCACTGAACTAGATGAGAACAGAGATAAGAACTACTCAGGTTAGTAACTGACTATTACTGAATTAACATTTGTTTTCTTCTCAGCAAAGGTAAACTTAGTCCTTGGGTATTTTGGGATAACAAAGCCGAAAGCTAGCATTGGTTATTCAGATTAGATGCAGTAAGAAAGAAAAACACTTAAATATAAATCTCTACTTATATTTCATACATAATAAATAACTTGTAGTTCAGGTTCTCAGCACGTTTAGAAACATACATTCCTCACACACTGCATATGGTAAGTTGTATATATGCCTCTTGTGGTCACCTGCGTGTTCAAAAGTCAGTATTTTATATTTCACAGGAAGAGATACCTTAGATGAATGTGGCTTACGATATTTGTTGGCTATGCGCTTGCACACCTGCCTTCTGACATCACTCCCACCTCTGTATCGAGTTCAGCTGCTTCACCAAGGTAATTCTTAGGGCGAAGTATTGCTCTCATTTGATCCACTTGAGTTGACAGGATCTGGTTATTTTTGATCTATAATATTATGATATTTCTATTATCTGCATATTCATTTTAGATTATATCTATTCCACTAACAACCTTATCTGGCAAAGGCTTAGTATAGGCTTCCCTACATGCACTGAATAGCAAAAAAAGTATAGCTGTAGAACAGAAGAAAGATTCTGCCCCATTCAGTTTGAGGAATGAATAAGTTCCTCAGCCAGATGACATACAGATTTTATATATATTTCATTGTTTCTGCTGGAGGAATGAAGATATTGCTTTACATAAGCATGGCTTTATCTTACCTTAAAGATTATTTTACTGTTTTCATGACAGCAGGTTGTGAAATACAGGAAAGAAAAGCAGGTACCACCTAAACAGCAGAGAGAAAGGTTTCTGGCCCAGAATGGGTCTGCCTCTGTGATAACAGAATATTTTTCCTTCAGTCTTTTGCCATATAACTCTAGTACAAATACGAATGCAGTTCTGGAAAATGATGGAAGAAGCACTGAGGAGAGGACATCCCTAGTGAGCAAAAAGATATTTCAGCTGTTCCTTTAGCAGCTCTACTTCCTGTTGAGGGAAACAGTCTCTCTCAGATCTACGTAACTCTTGGGTTGGTGATCCCACTTTGCATCTCTGACATACTCCATTTGCTTATTAACAAGTCTTAATCTTCTGAATTTTATTATGTTATTGTTTAGGCCTATCTACTTGCCATTTTGCATGGGCTTTTCATTCTGAGGCTGAGGAGGAGTTGATCAATATGATTCCTGCTATCCAGAAGGGAGACCCACAGTGGTCTGAATTAAGAGCTATGGGTATTGGTTGGTGGGTCAGGAATATCAACACACTCCGAAGGTGCATTGAGAAGGTACTTCTTATTGCTTACAATATAGTTACATGCTATTAGGTATGCCTCAACAGATATGCACAGTGACTTGTATATAGCAGATTCCTTTGTACTCCAGCCCAGCCAGGAGACTGTGTAACTAGTTTTTTCTGTGCCAACTGATGTTGGTAGTCCTGGCTTACAAATTTCATTATTCAATAGTAAGATATAATACAACTGATCTAGGGAAAAGCCATTTCTGAAGCACCTAATTTCTCCCCCCCATATTTTACAGTATGTTAAAGGTCATATTAAGTACTCTATTTTGAGAATAACCTTGTGTTCAGATAGATGAGACAGTATATATCTGTAGATTAAACAGGGAATTATGCTTTGAGTTCAGTAGTGGGTTTTATTTAAGAAATAAATATATCTAAAAATATTAATAAAAACTATATAAAGGGTCTTTTTGCAAATTTTCTATTTTTTATAATGGAGTACTATAGAACATAGATCTGAACTGCAAATAAATGCAGGTTTTACTCTTCTGAAGAGTCACAAAATCACTGTTTCACAGAAATATGCACCTATATTATGTAAAACCAAAATAACACCAAATCTCATTTGCAGGCAGAGTATTCTTATGGGAGGTCTAATAATGGATAAAATGCAATATCGTTTTGGATAATATCTAAAACTGTTTCCCATAGCTACCAATGAGATTTAAATCCTTGCTTTAATAAGAATTTCAGCTTTCTTGTAACTTGAAGTTTGATGGATTTGAATAATTACTAGCTTTAGCTTTGTATTACAACAAATAATGCAATCTCTGAAATGGTCTGTGGCACAGAAATACTTACTAGTTTACTGAATTTCCAAGTCATCTGTTGTAAAAATACTTTTTAAAAATTTACAGGATACTCAAAAGAACCCAGGAGCAAAACTTAATTATCCTAGTACTCCAAATCAAATGCAATTACATCTCTGAGTCCTATACAAAAACTAGTGTTCATTAAAAAAAAAACTTGTATTAGCTTAAGTATATGGAAATAATGGATTGCGAGAGGAATTTCACCTAATAGCATGAGTTACTGTAACATTTTTAAAGAGATTTTTATTTGCACATTTGTAATGTCCCACTGTGGTTGAGAGGGGTTACTATCTGCAGTGCTGCTGGTTTTCTGACTCTTAAGAACATTTACAGTGTAATGAGAGCTGTCACATATGAATAAAACATTCTGACAGAAATTATTGTTGCTTTGTAGAAATAATACAGTCACCTAGATCACCCTCCCTGACAGAGAACATATGTTATTTAGCTAAAAGCAGCCTTTATATTTTCAGTAATAATAGTAGGTTTTGTTTACTACAGGTTGCAAAAGCTTCATTCCAGAGGAACAATGATGCCTTAGATGCTGCACTCTTTTACCTTGCTATGAAGAAAAAGGCAGTGGTGTGGGGTCTGTTTAGGTAAGTTCGATTAAATCTTAATTGAACCAGCAATGCAAAGCAGAATTTATTCAAGATTAGAGTTTAATTTAAAGTGATATTGTTCAAGTGATTGTATGCTAAGGTTATATAATAAGTAGTTGAACACATTGCATTTCTTTATGCAGGTCCCAGCATGATGAAAAGATGACTGCCTTTTTCAGCCACAACTTCAGTGAAGATAGATGGCGCAAAGCTGCTTTAAAAAATGCTTTTGCTTTGTTGGGAAAACAACGCTTTGAACAATCAGCTGCATTTTTCTTGCTAGCAGGTTCACTGAAAGATGCTATAGAGGTATCTACTTTTGAGAAATTAAGATTCGATTTCTAATTTGACCTATGTAACTGCATCCTTACAAGCTATTCTCTGCTGATATTTTCACAAACTGTGACAGCACAAATGGTATGGTATGTCCACACATGACCCCCTTGTGCCCTGCAGACATACCATTTACCTCCGCACTACTGTGAAAAGCAGCTTGGAAGCTGATCTGAAGGCCAGAATAATTGTTCAGATACATCAGTCCTCAGTGGAAGCACTCTTGGGAATACCAGTCATGACCCTTCTGGCAAAACTTTCTGTTTGATCAGCACAGTTAAGCTGTAGCACTCTGCTCAGCCGCCAGCTATTCTGCATGACCTATTGTTACAACTTTAAGTAAAAAAAGTAGTCAGAGTTCTCTTCTGAAGCAGCCCTAGGATCCCTTTTTAGTGGAGCTGTGATGTTGCCTGCCACAAGGGAGGCGAAAGCTGTAAGCAGGATCATAACCTAAGCAGTACCTCTCAGAAGAGGATGGGAATTAGAGAACCTTTAGTAATCCTGCCTATTTACATGCAGTATGTTTGTCTTCACCTGAGAATGTAAAGAATTTTCCTCAGAGGTTAATTCTGCAGATAAGACAGTGTGAAGAATATCTTACTATTAACATTAAAGTTGGAAGTTATGTTTATTCTACTAGGTAGAATAAAAAGAAACATCTTTACTTCTGCCATATTAATTTTTGACATGCTGATGTACTGCTATGCATATGATAATTCCGGAAATAGAAGAAAGTACACTTCTTTCCAAACATGGAAGAAAATATGTTACTTAGATATATATCACTTACCACATTTTTGACCCAAAGAACAGATATGATGAGGAAAAAATTATCTGTTCTGTAAACATATATTGCTATTCCCTTCACTGTTATTTTAAAGAACTACCTTTCCCTCGTAAAGCAATCTTTTCCCCACTTCTTATTGTAGGTGTGCCTTGAGAAAATGGAAGACATCCAGTTGGCTATGGTTATTGCTCGTTTATATGAATCAGAGTTTGAAACCTCTGTCACATACACCTCCATTCTTTATGAAAAGATTCTGGGTTGCCATAAGGATGGAACTGGGTTCAGCTGTACTAAATTGCATCCTGATCCATTTCTGAGAAGCATTGCATACTGGATAATGAAAGATTACACTAGAGCACTGGACACATTATTGGAACAAACACCTAAAGATGATGATGAAAACCCAGGTAAGGGAGAAACGTTAGCCTGATGGGACAAACTTATTAAGACAAAGTAGAGAAGGAGAAATAGTTTCTGTGTATGTATGCAGTCCCTGCCATTATGCTGAAATCATTAAATGGCTTCTGTACTGGCCCACTCAATTTCTACTCCTAAAAAAAAAAAAAAATTCCAATTTATTCTAAGGACTTGTCTCCAACCCCCAATACTGAACTTAGTTCTGCCGTCAGATAGGCTCAGGAGGGCCACCTTTGTTGGGTAGTTCCCTACAATACCTCTCTACTGAATGCTGGCTAGTCTTTATTCCAGTGGACTTAAATTCTCATTCTTGCTTCTAGGAATTAGCAGTGTTCTATAGCAGGATTTCCTATCCTGTCTCTTCTGAGACTAATGTTAAGTGACAGGTGGCTACATAGGTTTCTGTGGCATATTCCCTCCCTTGGGGAAATCTCTACCTGGCTGATTACCTCAGCTTTTTTTAGGCTTAGCTGAGTGGAGTATAACAGTGAGGCAAATGAGAGAATTCAGTATCTTTCTACTCATCCAGATCATACCTTTAATCTTTTTGGGGGGAATAAGTAATTCTTTAATTTTGTTTTGGCAGCTAGACCCAAAACTGTCTTTGTTATTGTGTTTTGACAAATCTCTGTAATGCAGGAAATACTGCAAAACAGAATAATACCATTTTAAAGCTATTTTCAATAGATGTCGTATCTGTTTAATTCCTTAGTTATTATCAAGTCATGCAATCCTGTGGTATTCAGTTTTTACAATTATCTTCGGACCCACCCTTTGCTCATCCGAAGATACTTCAGCTCACCAGAAGGGACTTTGGCTACCTTAGGTCTAAAAACTGAGAAAAGCTTTGTTGATAAAATTAATCTTATAGAAAGGAAATTATTCTTCACTACTGCAAATGCTCATTTTAAAGTGGGCTGCCCTGTACTAGCTCTTGAAGTCCTTTCCAAAATTCCAAAAGTAAGAAAAAAGTCTACTGTAGCTGCAGAGAAAGATCCATCTAGTCCTCCAATACAGGCTGGTGTTTCAGATTCCAAAGCCATAAGGGATGGTGCTGGAAGTGGTGATATAGACTGGTCAAAGCCAGTTTCAACTTCCTTTGCTTTGGAGAACACTGTTGAATCTTCAGCACAATTTGACTGGAGTCAACCAGCAGTAAAATTTGATGATGAGCCCCTTACTCTTGATTGGGGTGAAGACAAAAATGGGTCAGATGAAGAGGACAAGGATGTTGGTATAATGATGAAAAATTCAAAATCTGATTCTAAGAATGGAGAAGATGAGAGAAATTCAGACACCAACATCCCACAAACACCACATGGGGAGATTTCTGATGCAGGAGACACTGAGGTTGATGTTATTGCTGAACAATTGAAGTTCAGAGCCTGTTTGAAGATCCTTATGACTGAACTGAGGACTTTGGCTACAGGTTATGAAGTAGATGGAGGAAAGCTCAGATTTCAGCTGTATAACTGGCTTGAAAAAGAGATTGCAGCTATGCATGAAATATGCAACCATGACACAGGGGCCAAAGACTATTGTAAAACATATACCAAAGTAAATGGGGATCTACTTGATCACGACGATATTATGGATAAGCCAGACATTGGTTCGTATGAACGGCACCAGATAGAAAGACGTAGGTTACAAGCAAAACGAGAACATGCTGAAAGACGAAAGTGGTGGCTGCAGAAGAACCAAGCTCTTCTAAGAGTTTTTCTAAGTTATTGTAGTCTTCATGGGGCACAAGGTGGTGGTTTAGCATCTGTAAGAATGGAGCTGAAGTTCTTGCTGCAAGAGTCACAGCAGGTAAAACAAATTCAACTAATTTCTATTCACAAGTGTGAACAGTTCTGGACTGTCACTTTTGTCAAATGCTTAAGTTTGTGCCTAGATAGATACTTCTTATGTTCTGCAAGTCTTATGGCCAAGATCATTTTAATGTTCTTGGAGAAAGAACTTGGTATTTAAGCGTGCTGCTTTTCCACATCCTGATTATTTGGTTCTTAAGAATCTGTATATGACATTGAGGATTAGGCTACCTATAATTATGGAATATAAATGTTGCTGTTTATACTATAGCTGCAGCATTATATGTGTGTTTTAATAAAATTATAATTTTGATCACAATATTCTGGGTACCTATGTAATAAATTAAATTCACAGTTGCTGAAATATGACAAAATCTCATTCCCTGCACCTCTGCAAATCATGCAAGGGAGCTACAAGGAATGGGGTCTTAGCTGCAAGGCTCAACAAGTAATACCAAGTCAGACAGGGTAGTGCTCCCTTTTACTATATTATGACATTTTCTACATTTATTTCATACAAAAAGAAGTATTTTCCAGCAAATGTAAATGACTAACCTGAGCTACAGCAGATAATCTGATACTGGGCAAGTCATTTAACTTGCTCTAGTCCTCGATTTTTCACATTTCAAATAGGAGCAGTAGACAACTGTTTTGGTGGTACTAGGCTTAGCACAATCTTTTAAGAATAAAAAAAAAAAAATGTTTGTTTCCACTTGAGGAACTCAGATTAGCGCAAATTTGACTTCTGTTATAAAACTCAGACCAGTGAGTATTATGTCAACTTATGCTACTGCAAGTGCATTTTTAGTTAGTGTTTCTTAATAGACAATGCCAACACTTCCTAATGAACTACATAAAAAAGCTCTCCCTGCACTAAACTGAAAAGAGTTCCAGGAAACTTGGCTATCAGGTCTGATCCATATTATTATAGTAAAGAACTTACTTTTGACATCAGTCACAATAAAATCTTGTCTGTACTGTGTAGACAGCAGTGGAAGAGGATAAATAACCCTGGAAAAATATTTAAGATGTAAAATTATCATTTCTTTAAACTTTTTTCTGAAAGCAATCATTTTAAATACAATCTTTTCTTTTAAACAGGAAACTACTGTAAAACAACTTCAGTCTCCACTTCCATTACCCACAACGCTACCGTTGCTTTCTGCAAGCATAGCATCCACAAAAACTGTGATAGCTAATCCTGTGCTGTATTTAAACAACCACATCCATGATATTCTTTACACTATTGTGCAGATGAAATCGCCACCACATCCTAATATTGAAGATGTCAAGGTAATGAAAAGCTTTCAGGAAATGCTAAATCATTTTTTATAAAATGGGGAGCGAGCATGCGAAAAATAAAATGTGGTGTTTGAGTTAACTTTTCAACACTTACCCTTTCACAATACTGACCTTCTCCCTTAAGTCTAGTGACTGAAAATGCTAGTTAACCACTTGCTTTCTGACATCTTTTTGAATCCGCTTAGTTCCCTTTCATCCAAATTCTGGTCATTCTCAGGGAACTATTCAAATGTGAATGTTTGCTAAAACACTGAATTCTTGGCTCTTAAAACAACATGATCATGTAAGTCAACTAATTCTTATCGTTCTAGACAAATCCTGTAGGGAGATTAATGAAAGAGATTAATGGGAGACTGTAAGTTACCATATAACCTTCTATTAAGATAGATATTGTAAACCTTACTCAAGCGTGAATTTCCTCAAGTGTACTGTTTTTTAAGGAATTGTGGTGAATTACTTTATCTGACTCCATATTCAGGAGTGAATAACTTCTGTTCAGATTCAGTAAATGGGGGGGGGGGGGGAGCCAAAGAGCCTGAGACTATGACACATTTAATTAGTAAGAAGTTAAATCATTATTTTGTACATTTAGATCAGTATTCATATTCATTAAATTAATTTGAATTTCTATTAACTAATTAAATTAGGGAAAAATTAGGAAACTAAATGGGTTGTCCCACTGCAAGGCAGTTAAGTTTCTAAAACTGTAACCCAAGCTCATTTACATCTCATTTTCTCTGTTATAGCAGTTGACTCCTTTTCCATCCTGCATTATGCTACAGCAAGCATCTTTCTTACTCTAAAAACTCATACTTCACATACATTTTCTTTTAAAAGAGAATTCAGAAAGAAGAGCTGACATCTCCTAACTACAAAACAACTACTTAGATAATTCATAGCTTGAAGCTAAGGTTTAGCATTTGATTAAATGGAAAGATAGTAGGAAAAGATGGAAATGAACACAGGGTGGGTTTAAAAAAGTTTACATTTTTAACAGTTTGACAGTACCATTTTCTTCACACTGTGGATTTCATCGGACTTTCCAAGAAATCCTTGCATTTCTTCTGTTTAAGAACTGGAGTGTTTCTGTTGCATTGTGAGGCAATAACGGAGTATTATTCTTGTTACTCCTGGAGACTTCTGGAAATTTATAAGCACATAACTGAGGTAAAAAAGAGATTATAGATAAAACAATCATACAATGATTACACAAACTTTTGTATTTTATGCATATTGAGCAACTACTACTACATTGAACTGCGATGTTATATAATACAGCTTCCAGGAACCATTCTATCAAATTCATTATCATAACAGGACATACTTAATCATTCCTTCAGTATACTCATTCATTGTGGCAGTTCTATATTAGAATAAAGTTAATTATCTTGACATAATATTAGAAGGTTTTGACTGCAATCAAATGATCTTGAACAAGCAGTTGTAATTTTCAAAGTACTGTATTGTAAACTTAAAGTAACATTCAGTTACTATTTCCTACACTTGTGTTAAAACTAGGACATTCCTGCATAACAAGTTTCTAATGCTGTTTAGAAAGAATTGTAGTTTACTCACCTTTTATATGTAACTTATGTATAATTTATTGGCTGTTTTTATTTTAGGTGTACACACTTCATTCTTTAGCAGCTTCGCTTTCTGCATCCATTTATCAAGCACTATGTGACAGCCACAGCTACAGGTAAAAATGGAAGTGTTCTTACAGTCCTACATTTGGAGTATACTTTGTGTATCCAAAATGGAAATTCTTCGTGCATGTGTCTAAAAAAGGGATTAAATATCCGTGTATGGGTATAGATACTTAAACAGTATACACATTGCTAGCTTTGATATGCAGATCAGTTTTACCCAGATAAAATAATACCAATCATTCAGATTTTTTCCAATAAATAATAGGAAGATCTGGTGTCACTCTCACTTGGGATGCTTGTGAAAAATATTTCATTCATTGCTGAATAGGGGTGCAGGGGAAACATTTGAACCTAACTGAAGTCAGGTTTCAGGCAGTTTATATTCCAAACTGGAAGAGAATGCTGTAAAAATGTTTTTAAAAATTCTTCACAACAAATATATTATTAAAATTTTTGAAAAAGCTTTTTTCATATCTGGAGCTATGCATATAACATATTAAAATTGATAATGCCACATGGAAACATTTCAAGTTTTAATAAAAAATGTATTTTGTGTACCATAAAATTATAAAATTCTTGAGTTAGTCCTATAGAATTTTAAATGTTGCATTTTCTGATTAAAATGAGAAGCGTGTATATATACTATACTTTATTACAAAAATATTATAAAATCCTTTCTCATAAAAAAAAAATTAATTTGTATTTAGCAGTCAAACAGAAGCGAATCAGTTTACAGGGATGGTTTATCAAGGACTGCTTTTGAGTGATCGACGCAGACTGAGGACAGAAAGTATTGAAGAGCATGCAACTCCAAACTCATCTCCTGCTCAGTGGCCTGGTGAGACAAGAATAAGGTTACTTTTAGCACCACTGGACCAGCTCCACATTTCAAAATTATTTCACTGTCCTGTAATATGATGGATGAAATGACAGATGATCAATGATGGATAAGTGTTTCTGATTTAGTTCTCAAATTAATAACAGCCTTTAACTTTTTCACTTATCAAAACAAATAAAAATAAACTTTCTATGTGGCAAACATCTTGCTTGAAGAAGAGACCGCGATCTTTAGGATAAACTCAAGCTGATAATTTCTCATCCTAAAATGTTTTTCTCCAGTCTGCCTCACCCCCTAGCAGAGCTATTTCTGTTAGCTGTTTCTACAGTACTGTCTTACATCTACACTTTACTTGGTATAGCTATCAAAACAACTACTCCCAACGTATGAGTATAAATTTAGTATTTTGAGGTCAACTGTGGAAACAGTGCAGGAATTTCATAGGCAAGCTGAAGTGCCCATAGTATTTGCAGAGAAGCACAACGAAGAAGTCCCAGACCCAAGAAGGCTTTTTTAAATTTTGATCTTTATGATTTTAAGAAAAATATTAATAGTATGTTTCATCTGAATAAAAGTACCACGTGGCTATTAGTATATGTTTAACATAAAAGGTAGAGGTGAAACATTTCCTTTTTTTCCATTTGTACTCCTACTCACTTAACGTAGAACTTTTCCTCTTTTCTCTTTGCAGGTGTGAGTTCACTTATAAATCTCTTAAGTTCAGCTCAGGATGAAGATCAACCAAAGCTAAACATCCTACTTTGTGAAGCTGTTGTAGCTGTCTACCTGAGTCTCCTTATACATGCCCTTGCAACCAACTCATGTAATGAATTATTTCGACTAGCAGCCCATCCTTTGAACAGTCGAATGTGGGCTGCTGTTTTTGGCGGAGGAGTGAAACTTCTCGTAAAACCTCGAAGGCAGTCAGAAAATATTCCAGGTACTTTGTTTTGTAAAGGTCATACTAATAATTTGCATTTTATACCTTTTAGTAACCTAGGAGAGATTTCCTTCGTTTTAAAGACAAAAACCAAGCAAGCAGAATTTAAGTATCTAGTGGCAAGCAAAACTGTTATATTAATTAAAAAGCAGAAAAAATATTAGTCTTGCAGTAGTCCTTTCTAATAGCACCCAGCACACTTTGAATTTGCCATAAAAACTGTACAGTTGTTATATTGCTATTATTATTAGCTACTTATAAGACTTTTCAGGACTTTCAGTCGTTATTTTGTAGTGAAAAAACAGATGGTATAAATCAGTGTTAATACCTATGGTTTTCTGTACGTGAGAGGTGGGTGTTACTGTTTAACAACTGCCGTAACTTGGAAACAGTATTTCTGAAACCAGTTTCTATTGCAAGAAATTATTTCACCTTGCAGAAGACCACAGAGAAGAAATATCAACTTCATCTGTCAGAAGAATGGTTCATGCGTATGTCAGGTCCAGCTAAAACCGGGAATTTTGCAAAGGCAGATGAGCATGTCTTAATAAGGAAAAGCAAAATTGGAGATTGAATTTAGGCTCTGGAAACAGAGACAAGTACAACCATTTGTCATAGACTTCATGCTTGCAACAATACTGAAAATCATGTCACGCAGACTTTAAAAACAACAATAGGCTTGAAACTCATGCAAAAAATAGATGTTCCATATTTGAAATATAAAATAAAACAGTAATAAGGCAATGCACTATTATAAGTATGCACAACAGGTATTTGTCATTCATGGAATAACTTAAACACACTTAGGGCAGTTATTTTCACAAGATGTTAACATGAATAACTTATATAAAGTCATGTCTTCATTTGAGATGTATTCTGTTTTCCTTTAACCTACAAGCTGCTACAGCTCCTGATGTTTCAGAGGATGGTAATGAAGGTTTGTAAAAACTTGCAGTGTAGATGAATGTTAGTAATGGCTTTTTTTAAAAAAAAAAAAAGGTTTTAAATATCTAGCTCCTTTGTAATAAATTAAGTGTGATCTTCAACGTTGCCTAGCCGATAACACTTTGAAAAACAAATTCCACATTAGTATTTTGATAACTATTATGACATTTTTAAATCATAACACTTCAAAACAGCCTTCAGTTGTCAAAAGCCTGTCTGTCTATTCAAATTTTCTTCACTATCTTAAGAGTTCTTTGGCTTATATTTTGAATAACTACTGTTTCTTGTGCAGCTTACAATTTAGTGAAATTTTATATATTTTATTTTGCAACAAAATTTTTTGATTTATTTTTTGAGAAATCTTTCAGCTAAAAGCTTTTTACTTAAAAGCTGCATCTCCTGAGAACTTAAAATCCAGATAATAAAATGTATTTCTCATGATATTTCCAACATATAAATACAGTTATGGAATTAATCTTAGGTGAACTTTTTGTATGATTACACTTACTTTATTTAGGCTGGCTTTGATTTCTGAATTAGTAGAAATTAGTACCAATAACAATGGGTTAGTTGCTTCATTTATAACATATAGCTATTTCTAAAGTTGCAGTATTAACATCAGCTTTTCAAATTACCTGAATTTAGCACCACCTCTTCCATCAGAAGAAATGGATAAACATCGCCGTCGGTTTAATATGAGAATGCTAGTGCCAGGAAGACCAGTAAAAGATAGCACTGTACCACCACCTGTACCTGCAGAAAGACCCTCTTACAAAGAAAAGTTTATCCCTCCAGAACTCAGCATGTGGGACTACTTTATGGCAAAGGTAATTTAAAATGGAAAATAGAAGTTACAGTACATAAAAGCATCTTTCTTTGTTAAGTTTTAAAGGACAAAAATAATGTGAAAATTTTGAGTGCTTTTCATAGTAAGCTGCAGAATATCCTCATAATAAAAGATGAAGAGTCTACAAGTCTATTACTTAACTTTCAAAATATGTCTCTTGTCAATAATAGAGATTAACACTTATCCCCTTGCTACTTGTTTATGTTTTAGGGAAACTTATTTATAGGTTAACTTGTCATTTAAACTCTATGACAGCAATAACTAAAGTAAGAGCTGACTATTAAGAGATCAGAAAATTCATTTATAGCAGACTGTTATTTTGCATTGCAGCCATTTCTTCCTTTATCAGACAGCGGTGTTATATATGATTCTGATGAAAGCATTCACAGTGATGAGGAAGAGGATGATGCTTTCCTCTCTGATGTACAGATCCAGGAACACAAAGATGCCAGTTCTTACAGGTTAGCAGAAATTGCCGCTATTTTAGAGTAATTACGTTGTGTGCTTACCTTTGCTTCCAAATTAAAGAAAATACAGGTCCTCTGCACCATCCAGACTTATCTGTGGCAATGGGATTACAGAAGTGACAAATTCTCATCACGGTAACAGTTCCCCATTTACTTGCCAAAAAAACAGGATTAGGAAGTCAAAGCTGTGTGGTTTGTGTTTTGGGGGAGGGGAAAAATCAAATAAAAAAACCCTTATCTTCATTTTTAAGACACAAAGAACATGAGGTACCACAATGCCAGCTCTAGAATGATGTTTTAGACTACTGCTTAAAGCATAACGTCTAGTTTTTGAATGAGAGGCAGATTAAATAGAACACTTAGAAAATGTTGAAAGACAAAATAAAGTGGATGATCTCAGCATTATAATAATGGAGAAAAATGATGGCTCTTTTATGTGTTCAAGTGTCTCATTAGTCCTTACGGCTATACTATATAGGATTTGTATCTTTAATATCTGTGAGACTCTCTCACTGTGAAAGCTTCTGCCATGAATGCCAAACTCAAGTAGTGTCTTGTCTGTATTCATTGTGATTTCATGGAGAATTTCAGGAGATGTTTCAGGGGGCTTGTACTTAATTCTCAGTCTTGCAAAGGCTCATGCATGCATACTCTTTTATCTGGGGGAAGAGTACAATAATCTGGGATTTGTTAAAGAGAGAAGGGGATACTATCTGTTACAGTGAGATGCCCTTAGAGGCACCCTTATGTTGCATAGTAGATACATAAGTAGCTTTCTCTATGTGTCTGGTAAACCTCAGTGAACATCTACACTGTTTTTCTAATCTGTGTATTTGGTAGAAGGCAAAAAGTATTCTGCAGATAACTGTGTTAATGTTGTTTTAACACAACTAAATCTATTCTTTTTATACAGCTGGGCTCTTCTGCATCTGACAATGGTAAAATTAGTTCTGCACAATGTTAAGAACTTCTTTCCCATTGCTGGTCTGGAATTCACTGGTATGTTAAATTCTGCTTTACATTTCAGTTTTCTGTGTAAGTGGCTTTCTGTCAGACTTTGCTTTTTAATTTTCATTTTTAAATTTAAATAATTTAATACATTACTTTTTACAATTACCAACAAGTACACTTCCTTTCAAGATTTTTTTTTTTTGGATGGTTGTATTATTCTGGGGTTTTATACACACTAACTTAAATGATTTTTTTTTTTTTTTCTCTAAGCCTTACTTTATTAATATATCTGTTTAGATCTGCCTGTAACATCACCATTGGGCATTGCTGTAATAAAAAATTTGGAACACTGGGAACAGATTCTTCAAGATAGAATGGACCAGTTTGAAGGCCCACCACCAAACTACATCAATACTTATCCTAGTGACCTTGGCGTAGGTGCAGGACCAGCTATTCTCCGCAATAAAGCAATGATTGAACCTGAAAACACACCATTCAAGTAAGTATTTTTTTCCTAGCAAGACCACATTCTTTGATCATAGAAATACTAAAGAGTATTTCCACCTAAAGTTAAACAGCTAAATGAAGTTTGGCTAGATCTTAGTTCTAGCCAATGCTTTACAGAAACCACTTTCCCATGTCCCTTTGTTCCTTCTTATACAGCTGTCTCCTGCAGCAGCCTTTACTTATTCTGCTGCACCTTTCACAACTGCAGCAAGAAAGAAAAATAAGGAGGAAAGAGTGGAGCTTGGAGGACTACAAATCAAGGGCAACAGCTGCTGCTGGGAAGACCCTATTCAGCCTCTTTTACTATTCCTCTAGTAGCAGCTGTCTCCCACCCTACCTCAGCAACAAAAGAGAAGAGTTATATAATACATGCAGATGTCAGGAGGAGGAGAGAAAGAAAGTTGTAGTACAGTCCTTGTAAAGCCAATCCTCCTGTGTTTAGACCAATGTCATGCTTGCAGGTATCTTTAAATGCAGAGAGTGAACCACGTTTTCAACTCAAAAATAGCTTGCTTTTCTCAATATACTAAAATAAAACTTTAGGTTACTTCACTATATATGACTTTGAATTTGATGCTGCTATAGGATTTTATTAAAATATTCTTACAAACATGCACTGCTTCTTTAGAAATATTTGTCCTCAAATCTGAGGCAGTGAATTTTATTTGGCTCATATGAGCTAAATATTTGTGAATTCTTTTGAATACTGAAAGAAATATGTAAGGAAATTCTGTAGGGCCAGCATAATTTCAACATAAAAGCAGTTTTAGTAGAATGTAAATATAGACATAAATGCAAGTTAGCAGATTACACTGTAGTACATGGAAGTTAGTAACATAACTTAGATTTTTAAAAAATGCAAGAAAAATGTATCTCTTGATATTTGCCTTGAACAAATTAGAGCTTAAACTTTGGTGGTTAGTTTTTTTTCCTTCAAATTGGAATTTTAGCTGAAGTCAGAGTCTTTCTTTAGATTTATTTTGTTTGGTTTTGTCCACCTTTAATTACATGGAAGATTTTTCCTTTTTTTCTCCTTCTTCTTCTTCTTCTTCTTCTGTTTTATGCAGATCAAAGGATTATTCAGCTCTTCCAGCAAAAAGGCTCTGGCATTTTCTTGTGAAGCAAGAACTTCTTCAGGAGACTTTCATAAGATATATATTCACAAAGAAAAGAAAGCAAAGTGAGGTAAACAAAGGATGTAACTTTTTTTTAAAAGAAAGCTCAATTATAACTGTTCCTCAGTCTCTTCAATATTTCTTTTAATTTTTCTTTCCATTTTTTTGTTAGCATTTCAATTTCCTTTCTTTCATTTAAGTGTTTGTTTTTTTTTTTAAATCAACATGACTGTCATGTTGTTTATTGAAATATCAACTGAATCAGATATTTTTAGACAAGACATATCTCACCTTTATGTATTTGAATACTGCCTTAATAAAGAAACAGAACATTTGCAATAACTGTAATAAGTAAATAAATTTGAGTCTTCATAATTTTTTTGTGTCATATTGAAAAAGAAATTTAAATAAGCTATTACTTTGTGTATATGTATATATGCATGAGTAATATATACATATAAAAGTAATATTATATAGTAATATATAATATGGGGCTTTACAAATTGTACCAGTTAAAACTGTAATAAGTTCTAACTGAAAATTTAAACCAACACATAAGTACCATGGGGAAAAAAAAGTATACTATTTAATATCTTTAAGAATTCCTGTAAGTATGGAGTTTGTGTGTGTATTATTCCTCCATTTATTTACTATATCATACATTTTGTGTTCATCTAGGAGGCATTACATTTTAAGTGAGTTTGTTTAGATTCCTGTCTTAGTTTCTGTGCCTTTTATAAAAAGTTGAAAATACATTTGTCATCATTTACTGACAGAGTGGCCTTTAAAATCTAGTTTGGAATGTTTCATTCTTCTTTTATATTTGTTTGTGCATGTGTTTTGTGTTTGTGACTGTGTGATGTTATGTAGTCTGTAGAAGATCGTGTGGAGCAGGTCAAACAAAACTGCGTAGCAGAAGATCACAAAAACAAGGTAGTATCCCTTCTCCCAAACCTCTAGCACATTCTTAAAAGTTCTGTGGAACTGGCTATTCTTTCTCTAATGTGACTAACAGAAGCTATATGTTCTGTGTAGTCTGTGTGACAAGCTTTTAATCAGTGAATTAACTTTGGATGTCCTGATAATTGGGATGAGTGAACACCTTGTAAATAGTGTTGCACACACAACTTTGTGTTTCTTACACTGAAATATAACTTTTGGCTTCTAGAACACCAAAGAGTATGAGAAGTCTAAAGTCTAGCTTCCTAAACAATGCTGAGGCCACTGAACTTTTCTTGCATGAATTTTGTATAGATTTTTGCAGTCTGAATGTACCACTACAAAATGGATTTTCATGCTAATTGAAATTTCTTATAAATGTTTTGTAGGTTGAAGCAGATCTTGGCTACCCTGGAGGAAAAGCAAAAATCATTCACAAAGAATCAGATATGATAATGGCATTTGCAGTTAATAAGGTAAGCCTCAAATACTACAATAAGTGTAATAAAAAGATCTTTCTTGATTATAGTTAGTATAAATTTTCTATTTGTGTTGCATAGGCAAACAGCAATGAAATTGTTTTGGCATCTACACATGATGTTCAAGAACTTGATATTTCAGCTCTACTGGCTGCTCAGTCATTTATATGGATTGGGGAAGAATATGACAGAGAGTCTAAAAGGTAGGATAGTTTCTTTGTTGTTATATTAAGAGTATTGTATTACTGTGAGCCTGCATATATAATACCTGTGTAAGCACAAGTCAGTCATACAAAAAAGTTTATTACTCTTCTTCAGTAGGTTTCAGATTGCTTTACAAAGGAATGAGGGAAGGCAAAGAATAATTACTACTGCCTTTGTTTTACACATGGAGAAATTAAGGTTTTGAGGGGGTTTGAGTATTTTGGGCATGTCTGCACTGCACAGTGAAGCAAAAGCCCATGGTGTCTAAGCTAATAAAGGAAGCACTACCTTAAAAACACTGCAGTTGCATCATTGCAGCATTGAGTCTAGTTGTGGTAGCTGATGCTTGTTGTATAATGCAATGGCCTGAATTACTGTCTCCTCCATTATTGTGCTGACAACTGTGAAATGTATCAGTTGCAGCAAGCACTCATCTGTACCACACTATTGTACAGAATAGATATAGACATGTGGATTAGGAATATTTCAACAATATTCTTCTCAAGAGAGCTTATATTCTCAACATCAACCACAGTTAGGATCATCTGTTGACGTTAAACACCTATAGCTTTGGAGCACATGGAAAGCATTTGTACAATCTAAGTGCAGGAATTATCAATTTATAGTTTCATTGTCACCACTTCCTCTATCCACTGCCATTAGGCTCTTGACAGTGAGATAAATGAACAGCACTGGTAGCAAAGAAACATTTGTTTAAAGCAGAACACTGCTGTTCTTTTACAGTTCTGATGATATTGACTTCCGTGGTTCTACCACAACACTAACTCAGTCAACTGCACCATCTTTTGGAGTGAATCAGATACAACCATCTTCATCCATGCCATGGTTAGGCAGTGGTCAAACTAGCACTGGGGCTGGTGTGGTAAGTACTTTTGTTGCATGCAGCTCAAGGAGACTGTTACTTTTTTTTTTTTACTGTGTTACTTAGTAGAGAGACCTAGTGTGTGTGTATTAGTCATCATACTGTTAATTCAATGTTGTAAAAGGCCTACAATGACCAAGACCTAGCCAAAAAGAAGGCCAAACTAAGCATTTTCTTGTATATTGTGTCATAGAAAATAATGGGACAATCAGTTTTTTCTGTTTCTTATGGGAACTTTGAGGTAGGACCTGGAGTTTCTGGGGACAAAACAAACATAAAAAGCCAACCAAAACCAGAACAATCCCAAACTTAAAATTCTTGCACTGGGAATAATATCAAAAGCATACACATCAGCATGTATTTAAGTTCTTTGTATAATAGAAGATAACATTACTGTTTGAACTTTCATGTCTAAAAAATCTGTCATAAACAGGCTTTAATTACTGTAATGCAACTACACATAATTAGATGCAAATAATTTTAGCTTAACAAGCTTTTTTTATCTGGGGGACACTCACCATGTAGTAGTATAAACAAAATTGAAGAGTATGTTTGTGTCTTTTTTTCAAAATTATTTTTTGTTTTATATGAAGCTTATTAAAAGAAATCTGAATAACGTCAAGAGAATGGCTTCACATCCAGTCCATCAGTATTGTAAGTGAATCATACTTACTAGTACAGAGTAGATAATTTTCTATGAAATACTGTAGTATTAATGAGCATCTATCTTTTAATCTTAGATCTTACAGGAGCACAAGATGGTAGTGTTCGAATGTTTGAGTGGACAAGGCCACAGCAGTTGGTATGCTTCCGGCAGGCTGGGAATGCCAGGGTTACAAGAATGTATTTCAATTCCCAGGGCAATAAGGTAGGTACAACATTTAGAATTTTGCCTTTTTTTTTTTTTTTTATTCATAAGGAAACATTTGCTTGTGCTGTGACCTCTAACAGTTTTAACTGGTGACACACAAAACTCTTTAAGATGTCCTAGAATGATGGTATAGGCAGTATCGTATCATTCATTTTGGCTGCATAAGGAAGCTTTGTAATAAACACTGACCCTTACTCTCCTTTCTCTTCTGTCAGCTTCACACTACTATCCCATTTGCCACATTTTCAGACTTTTTGTTTTGCCTGTTCTGAAATCTGTGTTCTCATATGGTGACCTTTTTAAATTAAACATTTAAAAAAAAAATACTGAGCTTGCTTACTTATTTTATAGAAGCAAATTTGTATCAATCTAGGCAGGAGTCTACAAGAAGTACTTTATTCACACTTTACATTCTGGCCAAAATAAAGTTTTGACAGAATGCATTACCTACAAGATATATATAATACAGCCTATTAGTTGAAGAATGCAAGTATACTGCAGTACAGTGGAGAGAAGAAAGAGAGTACAAAAGAGGTATACACTTTGGCCAGAAATGACTCTGTGAGGTGTATGAGATGCAGAAAACAGAGTGGACAAAGAAAGAAATTGGGAGGAATACCCACCCTCCTCAGGTTTTTCATGTTGCCCATTCTGTTATTTTAGCAGGTCTTGTCTGCATTTTACTGACAAACTGTTTAACTTCATTATAGTTAAAAGCCATACAAAATGAATTAAAGGAGTTTGGGCATGACTGTAAGATAGCTGTAAAACCGCAAAGGTCAACATTTAGAAATAGCTGGAAATATAAAGTATCTCCCAGCATACCTATTTTCAGGTAGCATAAAATCTCATTTAAACCTTTTTTAAAAATTAGTGTTTTGATTGTGTTTTGAGATGTTGCAATCTTAAAATCACATGAGAATCAATTTTAAGTAAGAAATTAAGATGTACTAGTTGTCCCCACTGCTTCACATGGAGGTCACTCAGGCAGGACTCATGAAACCTAACTAAAAGGAGAAAATATAAAAAATAATTCTAAATGTTTCTAAAAACATTTTGTAAAATACTTATAGAGTATGATGTATAGAATATACAGCATTAATTGTTACGCATTTTCATTAACAAATATAACTCAGTCATTTTACCATTCATGATATAGTACAGTCCTTCCATAATTATTGTTATCATGCATTTACGGCATACTGTCTTGCATCATACTTTACTAAGCATTTTCAAGTAGAGTCATGGAGCAATGATACCTCTGAGCTTTAGCATTTAACATTAGGATTTGAAAGATAAGCTTGCACACTTAAAAAGCCTCCTTTTCTAGAAAAGCATTAGGTATGTAGGAGACCATCAGTCATTAAATAATCATTAAACATTCAGCACTGAACTCACTTGGCTTCTAAACTACTTTTTTGTATGTGACAATTGTTGATATTTAATATGCAGGCAGTGGTTTGGTGTGTTAGGTGGGTTTTTTCCTGAAGTCAGCTGTTTACTGTCATGAAGTAAGCACCCAGTAACCAGTACGTTATGCTAATAAATGCAGTTTGTTCCTTGCAGTGTGGTGTTGCTGATGGTGAAGGATTTCTAAGTATTTGGCAAGTAAACCAAACCACCTCAAATCCTAAGCCCTACCTGGTAAGTAAACAGAAATTTTTATTTTTATTTTTTATAGAGGAAAGTGAAGTCTTTAAGACAGGCTAAGAGTGTAAGAGTTTTACTGAGGTGTTTTTGATTTTACTGCTTTTTAATTGGCATACTTTATCAAAACAACTGTAGAGTTTCAGTGATACATCTTTGGAAGACTAATTGTCCCTAACCATAAGCTGCAATGTAATTACAAATACTACTTCAGCAATACCCTTGATTAAATTAGAAATCAGAGCTGACAGTAATGATTTTACAACACCAAGACTTAGTAAAAACACACTCTTCAATTCTTTTCACTGCTGCTTAACTGTACATGAAGACCATGCTTAATTTGAAATTCAGGCTATTGTGATATATTGTAGATTTGTTATAGTTAACTTTTTTAGCATCTTTTTATTTTATACTGGATTTTTAATCCATTGTTCCATTCTCTGAGGTTTCAAACTGCATTGCCCATCAGTTTTTAAACTTTGTTTAAAAGACTGCTTCTGTTATGCTATCAGTGACATCAGACTGATAGTAACTTTTGATGCAGACTACAACTAGTAAGATTGCATCTTTTTTGTTTTGTTTTTAATAGAGTTGGCAGTGCCACAGTAAAACCACAAGTGACTTTGCATTTATAACCTCTTCAAGTCTAGTTGCTACATCGGGACAGTCCAGTGATAACAGGTGTGTTTAAAGAAACAATGAGGAATTTCACCAAAGCTACCTATTCATCTCCATTAACTTGCTAGCTCTTGTGCATTAATGTGTGGCTGACATTATAAGGCTCAGTGTTCCAAGCTTTATTACAGCTTGAACTTGCCAGATGATTTCTTTGAACATCATTCCTTCAGTCACGTTTCCCACATTTAATTTTTGTGAGGAGTGGTCAACAGTTAACCAGTTTTTTGAAGGTGTATTCCAAATGCAACTGGTTTACCGTGATGCTGTTGCTGGGGTGAGAAATATGTTCAGCAAAGGCAAGGTAATTCTTTTGCTCTGAAAAGAATAACTTCTATAATTTCTTGGTACAACCTAGGATTAGTACACATCTTAAAGGCAGAAAGTATAGTTCCACCAAGAAGCATAAAAGAGCATAGAAAGAATTAAAGCTCTTAACTCTTTGCATATGCTGTCCAATGACTGCAGAGAGTCACGGGCTCCTTGTTCAGTTCTGCCTTCTAGCCTTTGACATAAAAAGCAAACGCTTTCTGAGTCATGTCACCCCATGAATCACTTGGCAACAGGCCGTAATGACTTTTTTTTCCCCCCTCAGAAACGTGTGCCTCTGGGACACTTTGGTTTCATCTGGTAACAGTCTTATACATGGTAAGTACTACAGTGAAAGTTAGACTTCTTATTGACTAAGGAAATATAGCATGTGTATGCATTTGGGGCAAGGGGAAAAATTTGCACTGGGGAACTGGCCTAAAGCGTTGCACACTAATGCATGCACCAGAAGTAGTACTATATAGTCTCTAGCATGACGTTAATCTGTTCTATACAGAAAAGTATGAACAAAGAAGGTCACACACAAAGCTGGTTTTGTGACAGTATTAGTAAAGTCTGAAATACACGAAGAGAGTCCTGAAAAAAAAAAATTAACAGCTAATTAAGGCTGCATTATTGAACTTTTATGTGTATGCAGGCTTTCACTTGAACTGGCACTTAATTAATATACCCAGTACTCTGTTGAAACACAGAGGAAAAGATAACTGTCGGTAATAGTAGAAGCAACTCCTTCCGTCTACTGTCCTTGTCTTTCAGCACTTGGACTTGACTCTTAAAAAGATGTTTGTGTCTGTTTGACCAAGTGCAATAATTTTATCTTTATGTAACAAACTAAAGCAAAATCCTATCGTGTTGTGCTATGAAAGAAAAATACATACAAATCCAAATATAATATCCTGGGCTTTTAAAAGAGCAAATTCAACCATCATAAGCATCTGCAAACAACTGCAGTACTTGAATAAGCAATCGGTGCATTCTGAGATTCATATTTTAAAACTAGCAGATTGCACGTTTCAGCCTTATTTTAAAGAGATTGAGTCAGGGCTCCTATGAAAAATAGGTTGGGAAATTAGAATATAGTAATACGTATCTATAAGATAATTAATATTTACTTTAATTTTTTAGTTCAGCTATATTTTTTTAATTCAGGAATTTAACTGAACTTAATATGGTGAATTTTATATTTTCTCAATTTTTTAAATTAAGGTGTGTGCCTGTGTTCTAAAATAAACTAGACCACGTATCATCCTTCCTTGTGCATTAGACCTATATAGCTTTCAGGAGAGCAAAAAGCTGTCAGCTGATATGACACTACCCATATGAAGGAATGTACCTGTCCAAGTTGTTAGAAAATATTCAGATAACAATTTATAGAAGAAATGCATTTTAAGATCGAAGGCTACTTACAAATTCTGACATTTTTCTTCTTCAGCCTTCACTTGTCACGATCACGGTGCCACAGTACTTCAGTATGCACCTAAACATCAACTGCTAATTTCTGGAGGTAGGAAGGGATATATCTGTATCTTTGACATCAGACAGAGGCAACCCCTTCACACCTTGCAAGCGCATGAATCAGCTGTTAAGGCCCTTGCACTGGATCCTTCTGAGGACTATTTTGTTACAGGCTCAGCAGAAGGTAATATGAAGGTAAGTTATCAGAGGAGCTGAGTTGTATAGGAGAGTATTTAGCTGAAGTAGTGTACTGACATATGTTGATCAGCATGCTGTAAACAGCCAGATAAATGCAGTAACAAAACAAAAACAAACCCAAAAAACCCAAACGTGCATTTGATATACAGGATGCTTGCCTTAAGTTTATAATGTAAACTTAAATATACTAATATCCTTCTAAACCAAGTAGGTTTTGTTCTCTCCTAAAGAAGATTAAACAGTCTTTTTGAAGTTGTGTGACTGAATTTTAAGCAGATAAAGCAAAGTGCATGATTCTGAAATCTTACCTTTATTTGTCTCTGTTAAAAATGTTTTGCCTTTGGCTATTTCCCTTTGTAATACAGGGGGCGCTCAGTAACTTCAACATTGTGTAAAGTTTCTGTAATGTCAAGTTCTGTGTTTTTTCTCTTGATGCTGTAGCCTCAGACAGCTACTCAGATGTCACAGTAGTAAGAAACAAACAACAAACACCACCCCCCTACCCCGCCCCCAAAATACAGCCCCTGTTTTAAAGGGCTTATTTCCTGAATACTAAAGGAAGGAAATACAAGAGCATGGTAAAGAGAAAGAGAATACAGTTTCTTTCTTTTTAGCTGTACTGCATACTGTTTAATAGATGCTTTCTGTGTTTCCACACACTTCGTGGGCTGGTCTTGATGGGGGCTCCTGCAACTTAAGACACAACAGACAGCTCAGCAGCAGTGCTACCACTCTGCATGCTTATTAATTATGCAGCTTACTCTCTGCAGCATTCCACAGCAGAAAAGCATTTACAGCTGCTGGAAAGCTGACAATAGTCATCTTGGATAAAAATGCAACCTGTCCATTTCTGCACCTTTCATGGGGCGGGGGGGTGGGGTGGGGAAGTTGGGAGGGACACTACTGATAAGGTAACACAGGGCAGCTTCACCCTGCCGAGTAACCAGCTGGTCCACATTAAGGTAGCCTTACACCATCTTGCCTTGTGCTTCATCAGGAGACTCTCAAGATGCTTGGACTTGTTGTAATTGTTGCTAATAGACAATAAAAAATACCCTTTGTCTCTGTTGAATAGGGTTTAGAACAGCCAAGAATCTGAAACATTAGGGAAAAAATACAAATCCTAATTTTAATCTCCTTTTGTCATTTGTCATTCTTTTGATACAGGTGTGGAGACTTACTGGTTATAATTTAATTCATTCATTTAAAAATGAACATGCTAAGCAGTCCATTTTCAGAAATATTGGTGCTGGTGTCACCCAGATTGAAACTGTGCAAGGCAATCGTATCTTCTCCTGTGGAGCAGATGGCACACTGAAAATGAGGGTTCTTCCCAATGCTTTCAACGTACCTTCAGGCATTTTTGACATTCTGTAGTGTTATGTGAGCTAATCCTGTTTTTATATAATGTCCCTTTAAGTAGCTAAAAACAGTGATATGCACTGTGGAAAGGAAACATTTTGTTTCCTTTCAAAGGAGTTACTGCAGCATTAAGTATTATGGGGAAAAAGATTAAAAAAAAATACTTTTACAACAGGTATATTTTGAGTATGCCCATAAGGATCACTGGGGTGGAAATGCATGTACTGTATTGTAAAAGCAAAGAATTAAACCTCGTACAGTCAGTCACAGGTGGGGTTATTGCTTAGTAACCCACAAGCTGCATTTAAGTAAGTGTATTGTAAAGATTCTGACAATTGTCAGTCACTTAAGCACTGTGGCTCTACAAGTCAGTAAGCATTTCTGATGTGATTCTGATTATTTTTATCCCAGTTCCCACTAACTGAAGCATGTGTACAACTTCTCATTGTAAAATAGTTTAGTTTTAATTAAAGGTACTCAGTGTATTTGATTTTTGCAAGAAAGTGTAATGGATGCAAATGCTGTGGAATGTGTGCAATCAAGAATGTACTATGAGACATGTATCATTTTATGCTGAGATATTTTTTTTTCCCCAGTTAGTATTAATACACAGTTGATACTGTAACTTGCACATCAACACATTTTTAAATGTGATGTTTTTTAATTTGCACACTATTTTCCTTTCTTTCTGACAGCTATGTTTTCTATTAGACACCTGCCTTTACTTTAGGAATGTATTGTAAGCACTAAATGTTTGTAGTGAAGACATCCATGATTCTAGTAAGCTTTTAGTTTTGAAATTCATTTGTCCAGAAAATACTTCATTAAATGAAGCTGTTAAGAGAATACCAATGGAACATATAATGCCACATTTCAGATGAATGTCAGGCTTTATGTGGCCAGCTAGTAAATAGTGGATAAAACTGGTAATTAAATTATTACCACAGTATATTGTATAAACTATGCAGAGTTCAATATTGTTTGCTTGTAATATAACTAGTTACTGTTGTCAGATGTATTTTTCTGTTGTAAACGAAAAACATGTTCTTAAGAGACTGGAACGGATGTCTGCGTATTTAAATGTTAACAAACTGTCTTATTCCTCCAATGAAAATTTTGATGTCTGTGCTGTATTGTAAAGTATACTAGAATAAAAAGCACCTTTCTCCAAAGGTGATTTTAAATTGCAGGCTGTGAAGTATGAGAAGTATGAAAAGAAAGAAGAGTAAATGTCATTGTTTAGTTTTTCCCTTTGTAATTTAAATAAATTACTTTTATTTCATGGAACAGTCCATTCCAGAACTCTTCCTTTTATTTAAATAGATTTAACTAAACCTCCAGCAGACTAACTGGATACTGCCTGAACTAGCTTTAACTTGACCTCACACTATACTGAGATAAAAAGGATTAGCTGTTTGCATTTTATTTTCAGCTGTCCTAGAAAAACATAAGGCTAACAGAATTTAGTTCTTCATTTCCAACAAAGGCAGCTGCAAGAAACACAGCCTGGTTCTGTCACTGAGAAAAGAGGCAGAATTTGCTGGCCCTCATCTTCCAAGAGGTTGATCTGAGTGTTTCAATAATGACATTCAGAAATTTAACAGCATTTAAGGTAGGCACATTATCTAGAAACTGTCACATCTAGCTTGAACTGTATTTGCCCAAGTATATTGCTGACCTTTTTTTTTTTTTTTTTAGCCAAAAAGTCTACTTTGTTAGTACCATAATTCAATTTTTGAAAAAACACCACACAAACACACCATGAAAAAACTTACCAACCAAAAAAAAAGAAAGCCACAAAAGTCAAAAGAAGCCCACATACACAAAACCGTAGCTCTGGACAATGAAGTTTTGCACTCTTTATAGATATAGATAGAATTCTTGGTATATGAGTTTTGATGTATATACTAGTTCAAAGTATTAATTATGCTTTTTTTGTTTCCCTCTGCATCTCTCCCCTTAGCATGCAAGGCCTGAATCCTGGCCTTAGTGCAACCAGCCAGTATGCTGAGAAGAGAGGATGCAGCCCAGGCCCAACCATCACTGTATCACACACTGAAGCTTAGCTGCCACAGAGGTATTTTTCCAGCACATTTGCTAGACAAGGTTCTGCTGGCATAGATGTTCCCAAATTCATTAATCCCTTTGGTGGTGCCTGGATGTCACATAGGTAATTAAACAGCTCAGTGCAGTTCAGGGTTTAAGTGATACTTTGCTTCTAAGTATTTGGATGAGCTCCATGAACTTTACCAATATACACAGGCAGCTTAGAAATTCAGACAGGGGTTTTCTGAGAGCATGATTCTGAATATAGATACATGAAGCAACAGTAGGGATTTGTGTTTCAATGTTAAATTTAGAAATCTGAAATACCAGAACAAAATTAAAAATCAAAAAGTTCCCATTATTTCTCACCTCCAGCTCTCAAAAATTTGAATGTGAATGGGCAATCTCTGAATTAAGATTAACAACACATTAAGTCAAGTCACTATGCATTATGATGAATACATGCATTCCTGCTCCAGATACTTTATTTTTTGAAGAATAGCAGCAAAAACGTATACCCTTCATTTTATGATTTCATTTGTATGGATGAATGTAGGGAAAAATTTTTTTAGAAATATACCTTACTATAATTAAGTATAGTTATAAGCAAGTTATAGTGGTATAGTTTACATGGCAGTGAGGGGCAAAGAAGAGTCTGCAGCAATACAAGCAACTCAAACACTGTTAAAAAGGGAATTTTAATCATAAATTTTACATCTTCTCTTCAATTTTAATACCTCGTTACTTTTCTTCCCACACTCCATTTACTAAACACAATTTCATGTATATTCAATATTTAATAATGCCATTATTCCCATTTTCCTTGTACTTGGGCTGGATTTTGCTTTTGATTATGTAACAGTTCACTGAACTTGTCAAATTTGAAGCTTTCTGCTGTTTTCCTATTTAAACAACTATTTCCATCCCCATTAATTTTAACAGCTGTATATCTTTGTCCAAAAAAAAGTTCACAGAGAATCAGTGAAAAGTATTAAGTGAAAGTGACAAAAGTATTTGTACACAAAAGTTCGTTATTTAGACATTTATACTACACCATAATCACTGACTAGAAAATGATTGCAGATAGGATGATTGCAACTGAAAGTTATAAATAGTCTCCGCTGAGCACATGACCACAGAATAATCAATGTACATTAGATATAATTATCAGCTGAATAACAGGGGAAAAACAAAAGCAAGTCTGTGCTGTGTGCCAGCTGCAACACTGAACAGCTATTCTTTTAAAAAGATGAGAATGGCCTATATAATTGAAGTGTGTTTATACAAAGACGCCTCATCTCCCTTTTATGCACACTCACAAACCACCATCAGCGAACAGAAAATTATACCAAGTGAAGAGACCTCCATGTATATATCATATAGCTTTAAATAATCTGTTTAGTCAAACATGGCTCCCATACATGACATTTTAAAATATATTCATCAGCCAAAATGTACAGGGTATACCATTAAGCTCCCATTCTCCCATGTATACAAATTCTTATCTCTTAGACTGTATGAAAGCATAGCAAGAACAGACTGTGAAGACCGTAACTCAAACCTTGCATCAATCTGCTTCTCTTTCAATAAATCAAAAGCAAAACTTACTGTCATATCCTTAGTATCAGTCACATACATAATCCCACATGCTATGAATGCGTTACCAGCCTTAGACTTAGGATATGTAGTATTGATATGCCGAACAACTGAAAATGTTTCTTCATCAATATGTGCTACTATTATATTTTCGTCAGTGCTTGAGGCATATATAATCCAAAGACCCTTCTCATCCACTGCTACGTTGAAATATGTCTTCGAGTTAGAAAAGAGGTAGTTACGACCATGATATAAGGCATTTTCAATTAGCAGTGTGCCCAGTGATGCTTTATCAAGCCCAAGTCTGAAATGAGATAAAGTAAGTATTCAGTATGTTATGTTAAAAATTCGTTTTTATACACACTGTTGGTTGAATCAATTCAGAGTGCGTTATTACTGATAGAAGCATTGTTGAAAATACATGAGTTCAAGGACCATTCTGATGTCTTTTAAGATTAAGTAAGTACTCCACTCAAAGCACCTTCCAAAACACTATGAGAAAATTCCAAAGTAATAGCCAATCTAAAAGCTGCACAAGAGCATGAACTCACTTTGGTAAGTTTCACTTTATTTAGTGTATGAGCTCTATTATCACTAGGATGAAAGAAGCAACTAAAAGGAACGGGTATGAAAAAGGATTAGATACCAGGTGAAGGCCCAGACTTGTGAAATGAAGTCTGTACAGAAGTTTGCTTTCTACTAAGTGGAAACTAAAGGGAGAAAATGTGATTGACCAAACCAGCATGAATACTGGGCAGGTTCACCTAGTCTTTTGAAAACAGTTCAGATAATGCAGTGATTTGCTCAAGTGAACATCAAAGGAATAAAAAAATCTACTTTTGCAGAGCCAAAATTCTGACCTCATGCTAGCCTCCAACAGGACAGCCTGAATGTCTCATCTCTGATGCATAAAATTGTTTTTATTCCTTGAAATTCCTTATTAGGATGATAACCTGAGGACAGCAGGATTGAGCGGCTAAATTGAGTTCCTCTGCTAGTTTAAGAGGGTAATCAGCTGCTATCAAGACACATTTGCAGTTAGCATTTAATCACTGAATAATGCAGTGCTTCAGCAGAAAAGGCAGAGAGAGTATGCTTTATCCTTTTAAGTAATGCCTTCTGTAACGAAGCACTTTTCATTGCCTGACTTCTAACTGTATAGCTCCATTCCTAAAATAGATGAGAAACATTACTCAATACAGGAATCTCCTACAGTTACAAAAATTTTCTTAAAAGACAGGCTTAATGACAGGAATATTTCAGATCCAGAAACTTACAATAGAAGGAAAAAGACTAGAAGGATAATTTTTCTGTGGAAGAGATGTACTGGAAAAATCATCCTAAGTCAAGAATGACTAACTAGATGATTCCCCTCAGCTTTTGTAAAACTCATTGTCTGCAGCAACTCCATGTTCCAGCAGCATGTATGTGCAATAAAAAAGGCTTCAAGGCTGGAGAAGATTTCTGAGAAATAATGTGTGTCAACCCGGTTAATCTTGTTAGTTGCTTCACATTTGTAAATAACATCCTGCAAGGACAAGGGCTAGAAGGACAGCCCTTAGCAGGAATAGTCACATAGAAATGCAGATTTTTTTCTACAAAGAGCCAACAAGATAAAAAGCATCTCACGATTCATTAGGAACATGCAAGACCTGCAACACAGAACACCCTGTCTTTTCCCCTTTTATGTGAAAATCCTGAAGGGAGCAGAAAAGTGAGGTTCTCTTCCGCTCCCCCAGTCAAGGACAGTCTAGCCTAGAACTCCAAATGCTTCAGAAATCCCTTAATCTTCTGGCACCTTGGGGTAAATGACAAGATATAGTGTAATATTTTCATCAACCGCAGGGAACTCAGGCTACAAACACTTCTCTGATTGCTAAGATGAATGAAGTCAACCAAAAACAACAGAGGTGGGAAAGCATGTTATGAAGCAAAGGAAGAAAGGACGAAGCAATCAATGTCAGGGATCTGACCATCATGAGAAAACCTGCCAAAGGTCAGACAAACCATAGTCTTACCAGCTTTCAAATACGACAGGAAACTCCTTTTAAATATTTTTTTCAACATTTGCAAACTGAACCAACAAGGTCCTCACCTGTTCTTTCCATTAAATCAATACAAAAACTCCCAGAAGCTTTTATGCAGCCCAAAATCAAGGACTTCACTGTCACAGAATTCATAGTGCCTCATTCTATCTGTGCTGAAGGTAAATAATCTTAGAGTGAATAACTGAACAGAAAGGCCATCTCTCAGCAACTTCGGAGAGGTTTTGAAAATTCCACAAATAGCTTGCGTTCATCTGTATGTCAAGGCATTTCCCAATTAGCAGTACCCAAGCAAAGGTGAGGAACCTCTCTCCTACCACTATGTATCGCTTGGACAGAGATGGTCTTTTACAGATGTATAAACAAAAAGCCCTGAAGATATTTAAAGGAGGTTGCCAAAAAGTGGGCTTGTCTTTGGCAGAATAAATATTATAGAATCCAAGCAGCTTGCTCACATTCCTTGGCATCCAAATGAATATGGGAAGGCGGCACTCACACCTGCTTGGGAATAGACATCAAAGTATAGTGATGTTCTTGGCCCAAACATCAGAGTCATGTAAGAGAACTTGAAAGCAGATGCAATCTTTCACTTGCCCTTGGACTGTCTTTCTTTGGCTCTCCCCACAAGACAAGATTTTGGTTTTGATTTGTATTGTCTGTCTCTGTCCTCAGTAGAAACTGAAGAAACAGAGATTAATTCCCAGTTCCAATTCAGGGAGATACATCGGGAGAGTTGTAGGAACTTCTTATTACGAGGAAATCAAACAGTGGAGCCACTCCTCCACAATGGAACGTGCAATTCACCAGGTCGCCATGTCCTCAGCTGGTGCCTTAGTGCATTCCTCTGCACTAGCACCATTAACTCAAGCCCTACCAGCTAAGAACAGTGCTATCCGAGAGCAAAGCATGTGCATCAACCCAGCAAGAAGCGCTGGAAAGCCAAGTTCCACAAGTGGGCTACAATCATATAACTGCTCATCTGCGTCCCCCAAACTGCAGCTGAACCAATTCTTAACTCTGATGCAGGTAGATGCACAGCTTATTTAAATCAAATACTTTTTTCTGACCCCCAAATTCCTTAATCAGTTCCCCTTTCTTTCTTGCAATTATGAACACAGCAAAGAATCCAAGTGCAAGAACACCCACAGCAATGTAATGTATAATAGAAACCCATTGGACCCCAGGATAGCCAAAAGAAAAATCTGTTGTCACCGCTGCACATGGCATCTTGTTAATCTGGAGGCCCAGTTGTCCTATCACGTAGTAACTACTGAGGTTAACCACTTAGACACAGAGCTGAACAATGCTTAAAGAACTGACTGTCACAGCAGAGTAATGGACCTGGACTACCTTTCCCAGTTCCTCTCCTCCCACAGCATCTGCACAGACAGATGGAAGGCCAGTGGCCCACATTCTAGTTCCAGATTGGAAAGAATTAGTAGTTCTGTTCTGGAAAGAATTCTGAACCATTCCTCCATTCTTTCAAAAGAAACCTAAAACAGTACAAAGAAAGTGGTCTGCTTTTCTGAGGTTCACCTCTGTCATTCCAACCCATTGTTTCTCCTTCCACAACATCACTTGCCTTAAGCCAACTATGTTTGACTTACTTCAGAATGACATTGGTTCCTCCCTTTTGATAGTACAGATGATTGTTTTGTACTGCATGACCACATCCATAAAAGAATCCTGTGATGTTAATGATCCTGTAACTGTCATTCAGCAAGGCATTGGAATTCTCATATTCTTTTATATAGTTTCCTAAACGTAGGTGAAAACATGAAAGAAAAAAAAAAAAAAAAAGGACTATCATTTGGTTCATCTGATTTTGAAATCTCTATCCTAAAATTCAATCTCTACTGAAAGTCAGTCTCAATCAAATATCTGACAGACAATTGTATTTGTGTTTTCAATAGTGATTCAACTTGCTGGAAAAATAAAAATAAAATAATCCAGAGACAAACAAACAAAAAAAAATCTGTAGAATTGGTGTTCAAGGGCCTGCTTCCCACAGACCTGATGGGCCCTAATTCTGAACACAGTTGATAAATATACAGAAAATATTTCCTTTTTCCACTTAGGTCCTGGAAATTTTCCTGCACAAAATGTAGCTTATGCAGCATCTGATTCATCTTCATGCCTAGCCAAATGAAAAGGCAAAACTCCTAGCTACAATTTAGGCAAGTAAAGCCATAGGAAACTGTTGAAAGAAAAGAATGAAAAGACATGAAACAACAGGTATTTAAACTTGGATTGGTAAAAAAACCCTCTAAAATCCTCAAACTATTTTCAAAATCTGATGTTGACTCTGAAAATGTCTAAAAATACCACAAATGTCTATAACCATACATATAGTCAAGTATTATACAGGTAATATGGAAAATATTCTGAAAAAGATGTGGGTAAAAAAATCCATCATACTTGATTAGAAATATTAGTTCAGATTGGAGGAATTAAGAAACCAATGTTAGTATAACAACTGATTTTTGATCAGTGACTACTACTAGTGTACCTGAAAAATGCATGGTAAGCCAAATCCTTTCATCGCTTATATTTGCAGGTTCCCGCATCCAGGTTCCAAACGTTTGCTGCACACTAACAAAGTGAACAGGACTTCCTACAGATGTTATGACACATTCTAGTAGAGAAAAAGCACGTGTCCATTATCTGTGACATTAAAACAGTAAGTTGCAGTTAGTCACGCTCTGTAGGAGGTTACCAGCTTTTTTTGAAGGACCAGGGGTTCTGTCTTCAGCTTTTCCAGCCAGGGTATCATCATTCGGTACAGCACATGTCTCACCTAGAGTTAAGAAAGAAAGGGTAAAACATGTCATTTTTCTATATTTGACATGACAGATATGCACATCAGTGACTGCATTAAAATAAAGGAATGACAACTGGGATTTTGTTTCATCTGGGAGAAAAGGCTTAGGTTGGTCTGGTCAAAAAATGAGATTAAAAAAAGACTTGCTCTCACTTCTACCAAGGAAATTAAGTGTTCCGGCTGGTTTGTTTCCTTAATGTTGTCAGGCTGACAGTCAACTTTGAGGAGTAACTAATTTTGCTCAACAGATTTAATTCCTTAGCTGTGAGTTTCTGAGTAGCTGCTTAGAAAGACAGAGTTGCCCCTTTCCTTAGGTAACTTCAGACAACTGAGATAGCTGGCAGCTGGCTGGTTTAGCAGTAATACCAAAAATGCTTTCTTGGGAATGAGTGATGGCTAAATTCAAAAGCTTCATGCCCAAATCTACATACACCTGCAGAGGGGGTGTATTCTGTAAGCAACACTGGGAGTTTTGCTTGTGCTGTTAATGCCCGAGACAGTAATAAAGTACTAACAGATACACTGAGCACATAATGCGTAAGAATGCAGGTCAGTCATCCATGCCATTAAAGAAACAATATGAAAGACTAAGGGAAATTATACACTATATTCCTTGCCCACATAGAAATGGTTCACATTAGAAACAAGCACCTGGAAACATTTTTCCCCATCCCTCAACAATGTAAAGAGTAACTGGTTGTTTTTTCTCCTAGCATTTACTGTTAAAACAATGCCTGAATGAAATTATTTATGGACTTTTTTTTCTATAAAGCCAGATACCTCTTCTGCCTTTAAAACAATGCAACACATTTCAGTTTGCTTAGAGTGAATAACCACAGAGAACAGTTCTCAGCTCTTTGCTGAAGATACCCTAATTTCATTGTTGCCTTGTTTTCTAATTCCATTCTTAACTTTCATCTCCTTACACGTTTCACACTACTTGACATGCAAATTCTTTTGGACGTACATTTTCGTTGTTGCCTTCCAATATATTTCTGGGATTTACAGGGCTGTGATGAAGTTTAAATGAGAAAGACAGTAAAAATATGAAATAACTATAAAGTAATGCTGAAAAGGTACTGTGACATTCAGGAAAGAAAGGACAGATTATACTGCATTGTTGTTTTCTCCTTTAGGTTATATCCTCTCTTTGTTCATGCAGAAGGAAAATACTCCAAGACAGAGCACGAACAACATGTATTTCTCCCACCCATTTATCTAGGACATTTGGTGATATGACATTGAAAGTTTGTAAGCGATCACAGTGTATCTCCAAAACAAGGCACAAACAGTCAATCCAACCACAGGACGATGAATGCCTATGGCTAGAATCGAGCAATCCCTCGAGATCCCTTTCCAGCTTCTGGTCTCAAAATATTGTCAAAATATCTCAAAAAGAGGAACCCACTCAGCGAAATTAAAAGTTGCAGTGCGCAAGTCAATTTCCTTGGGCTGAGTCTGATACAGTTAACTGAATGAGCAGTTCCCTATACAGGAGTTTATCTAAGACTATAGAATAGACAAGGACCAGGTCAGTGTTTGTAGTGAAGCTGAGTGCACTATTTGCATTTGAGAATACCTGCAGTTCTCTCTGAGGACTTCCAGCAGCATGAAACAGAAAGCAACTAAGATTAAAAAGACAGTTTTCAATGAGAGACTCGTGAAATTTTCACTGCTTTCTTTCCATTAAAAAAACACAAATATCCTACTGATTCCTATCATAAAATATTCTGGCTGAGAGTTAATGGAGTTTACAAGACATTAAAACTATTGATTTGGTCTGTCTGGGGAGGACGGGAAGGATGGAGTGAGGGAGTGCGGAGCAGGGATGTTTTGTTTCTTTTCGAATTAGCTAACAGTACCACTGAGAACAAATACACCTGAGCTTCCAACTAATGATTCTCTTCTCTTAAAGAAATAAAGTTTTACCTGATTCAAAATTTAATTTAAAGAAACCATTCTTGTATTCTTATGTAATAAGTTAATTACAGTTATAGATCAGCATGAGTATTCTCTTTTCTTCAAAGGGATGTGCATATTTAATTACAAAAGCTGTCTCATTCTTTGAATTTTGGTAATAAGACCTCACAGCCTACTGACTCACAAAACGTAAATGCTCACTGAGGAAGATTTCATCTTTGCAGAGTTATCTGAGTATAACTCCCATTTGCACACTGGGATTTAAAATCCATCAGAAACCCATCAGATAGCTTATCCTCCAAAGCACTTCAGTCCGTTTCAACACTTGAAAAGAGGCTACCTGAGTAAATGGTCCAATTATATCCTGTACAATAGTTCATGCATTTCTGAATTTCAAATAGGATGAGATTTCTGTCCCAGCTATCTACTTTCCATTGTAAGGAGGCTCTTTGGGCTCTGTTCTGATACTTCAATACCCAGAATCACCTGATTTAGGTTTTTACATGCTACTACAATTACAATGACATGCTATATTAAAAATAAGAGGTGGAAAAAATTGATATGTGTTCCACCCCGTATTAAATATTCACTGGTTAATAGCATTTATAATAATAATTTAAAAAAGATTTTTCATCTAAGCAAACTATGCAGAATGATGGTGACAAAAAAACATATCACCCTATTAATGGTGAGACATACAAATTGCTCTGCTTGTTTCACAGATAATAACTGCATGAAGTTCTTGTGCTATTCCCTTACAGTATGCCTATCAAGAAACCACATTCCCAGTTACAGAAGAAACCCCAGTTTACCAAACACTTTCACAGATAACTCTCCTCTTCTCCAGAAACGTGAAAGATTGGTAACTGAGACATCCTTTCCTATTTTTTTATAGGATTACTCTGACCTCCCTGAAAACAGGCATCTCAGCTGGGAGGAAAATTCATCCCAGAACTGTAAGGATAGCAACAGTCACTGAAAGCCACAACCATCTTGAATGCAATACCATCCAGGGGTAAAGGAGAAGGACAGCCAGATCCAGTATCCAGATCCAAAACCAAAAGTTCGCTTCCATTCTCAAGCTGGAGTAAGCTAGTAATACAATGCTGTTCTTGCACCAGCTTCTCTTTGCTTTCCATAATCAGCTAATACCTTGAACCAAAATTTTCCAGTTACCACAATACCACAGTGTTTGTAGAACCCATGTTCCTGAGCATCCAAATCACCAGCTCCTCTCATCTTCTACTGCTAATTCTGCACTGGCCAAAAAAAAAGGCTCTCCTCTTCCAGTATATGTAGAAATGATTTGAAATGCAAGTCTCCAAAACAGATTTTTTCTGAGACTTTTCAGGAATGGATGATAACATTTTTGGCCAAAATTTTCAGAAGTCCAGCAACTTCATACATCCATCCTGAAATACTTTTAACACATGGCTGCTGATTTTCACAACAAAACGATTAAGAACATCCTTCATTTCCAAGCACCAGCCTCCCCAGCCACACCCACTCCCCCCACCCCATGTGCCTGAACTGGCACTGAAAAGCATTAGAAAAATCAAACTCTCATTTAATACTTCTAATTCCAAACAGAATTGTTTAGAGCATTAGAGAGATCAAAGACCACAGAGACTACATTTTCTTTTCAATGTTGTTGAAAATAAAGTTGATTACAAAACTTGCAAATACTGTCAAAGAGTCTCAATGTCCCTGTAAACTTCTTAGAAGCTATTCCCACTCAAACATGCAAAAAGAAATACAAGCCTATCTGAAAAATCCAGTTTAAAATGAAATGTTTCTATGATAAAGGTATATATCTGTAAAAATACAGTAAGAAATGTATTTACTATAGAAGGGTTTTAGAATATTAATATAGTCTTTGGTATCACATTGACACCAACGCTTTCTTCCACAAAGTATTTACCTATTATTAATATATTTAAATTCATATAAACTTCAGGCACGGAAAAATATGATCAGTACCCTGTATCTGTCAATATATTTACAAAATACACTGTTCAAGACAGCCAAGTATTTCCAACCAGTCACCTGCTGGAGGAGATACCTGCCAACTAACTTTCTCTATATGTGCTCCACGCAGCAGAGGCAGCGCTTTACTCATTAAAAAATGCACGTGGGCACATGCGCAGACACACGTGGATTGTATCTGAGGCACAATTTTAATCTATTTGAGAAAAAGATCTTCTAAAACATTGATAGAAGTTGTGACATGAAACACTGACACGATTTTTCAACAACCCACAATATCAAGTTAAAATCAAGAGGATTTACTAGTATCCAGCACACCTGAAAATCATGCCAGAGATATCTCATAGCAAACTCTTAATTATGTCAGCACCCTAATCAGTGACTTAAAAAAAAAAATGCGTAGCAGCTGCTACACTTCAGCGTACAGTCTATGACCTGGCAGTCTGGATACTGATATTTTGGTTCTAACAGTATCTGCTGTGCAATTTGCAGCCACAGTTTGAAGGGAATCTACTATGTTTTTAATTTTTCCTTTCCGAGTATTAGAATTAGCCATATATCTCACCAACACAGCTACAGTAAAGGAAACAAACGATACTTATGATCCACCTGTCATTTGGGATACAATAACGATAAATAGCAACAACGGAAAAGAACTCAAGATCACCCTGCTCCAAAACTTACATATTCAAATAGACACAAAGCCTCAGAGAATCCTTTTGTATTCCTCCAGCTTTTAAAAGTCTTAGCTAGTTCAAGCTTGCTTCAGTTCTGCCAATGACCAGGCAATTTCATTTTGTAGAATACAGAGAAATGCAGCCTGGTTAAGAGGTGTTATATTTACATGTAAAATTAAAATTCAGTATTTAAAAGCTAAAAAGTTCAACTGCATTTCTCTTACTTTCCAAATATACCCCACCTACCAGAAAACACCATGTGTAAACACTTTGCCTGAGCATTAGATTAAAAGACTAATATGACACTGGAGATCGCTTGCTGCCTTATCCAAATTATATTTCAGCAAAACATCTAAGCACATGCTCAGCTTGAAGTTTGTGCAGTTTTACTGATGCCAGCAAAACTGAACACATGCTTACTGTTTTTGTGAGACTTAGAGTAATGGGTTTAATCTTGAACCTGTTTCTAATACCAAAAGGAGCACTGGAGGGAACTAACCTGTGCATTTGCTGCTGTATATGTTCTCCTGAAGCTGTGCTTTGCCTTTACCTTTACGTTTTCCTGGAGGCCCTGGGGGTCCAGGTGGTCCAGGGGGCCCTGGGGGTCCAGGTTCCCCTTTTGAACCTATGTACAAAACAGAGTACAATGTCACAGGCCCCGTAGGCAACAGGCAATCTGCAGAGAACTGTACGTGTCCACATGATGGACTTTGAGAGATCTCGAAAACAGCCTCTCTCTTCTTAAGAGGTTTCTGTATACAGAAATATGGCGCAATAAACTCATTGGGATACTGTTTGGTAGCAGATGAACCATACAGAACTTCACAAGTTGTAGGACATCAATGCAATTTATCTGTCTGGATTACAGGCACATTAGAGAGCTATAAAGCACCGTTACCTTTTACTTACTGTATCCTAAGACCTTGTCCTGGTTTCAGCTGGGATAGAGTTAATTTTCCTTCTAGTAGCTGGCATGGTGTTATGTTTTGGATTCAGTATGAGAAGAATGTTGATAACACCCTGATGTTTTCAGTTGTTGCTAAGTAGTGTTTAGACTAAGTCAAGGGTATTTCAGCTTCTCACGCCCAGCCAGCGAGAAGGCTGGGTGTGTTTCCCCACACTGGGTGGGGGGAAGTGAGCGAGCGGCTGCGTGGTGCTTAATTGCTGGCTGGGGTTAAACCATGAGAGACCTCAATTTCAGATGCTACAGTACGACAATTTTACACAGCTTATATTTGTGGCTGCTTCATGTATTCCGGAGTGGAAATCTGCCCCTCATTTTCTAATAGAAAAATAAAACTACACTGCAAGAGCGAGCAGGAGGAGGTCAACTGTCTGGAAGTGTACTGGAAAGGGTGGAATTCATGCACGCCTCAACCCAAAGCCCAAGCAGAAAAGTTTTTGTGAAGACTTGCATTAAAAAGAGAACATAATCTCCCGGACAGAGTGATACTCAGACTTCACTGTGGATAAGATGGTTATGCTGGTTGGTCCTACTCTTGCAGATCACATTCATGCTTCAGAAGCAGAGTACATCTTTTTCTGTCAAGTACACTTGCAAGAGAGCTCCTAAGAGCACTTATTCCTACCTTCTAATATCACATCATTGTTTGCATCCCCCTTTTCACCCTTTGCTCCTCTTGCACCTTTTACTCCTGGCATACCATCCTTGCCAGGTAAACCCATTTCTCCAGGTTCTCCTTTCTGTCCTTGGTCACCTTTTGGTCCTGGCACACCTAGAAATAAAAAGCATTTCAGTACCAAGAACACTGCTCCAGTATTAAGCATCGATCAATACATTTTTTTTAATAGAAAACATATTCACTCTAGTTGTTTTTTTCACCTGTATTTAACTAGGTAGCTGTAATTTGTTCTGATTTCAAAACAACCTTGTAACCTAATATGATGAAGGGAAACTCTGTACACTCCATGTGGCGCAAATAATACATTCTTTACCTAGCAATCTCTGAGTTTTGAACATGAAATATATAGACCTGGGCCTCGTTAACACTGGCTGGAGAGTTTCTGGTTAAGTAGGAATACTAAGGGAAGATGTGAAGCAAAATATTTATTTCACATTTGTAAGGCATTAAAGGAGGACATTTTCATGGTTCCTCTAGACTTTTTTCTTAATTACGCACTAACATTACAACACACGTTGCACTTCTAACATTTTCCACTGTCCCAACAGAGCATAGAGCTACCTAGTAACATTTTCATGTGGCTACTATAACCCTCCCTCTACACTTGTTAGAAGCACGATCAGTCCGCATACTTTTTGCACTTCATCATTTAGTAAAGTAACATATTTAAGAAGGTATTCCTTTGTCCTGTGTGATTTAGTTTTGCAATAAGGAAAACAATGGCGTGTTTGTACAACTGACACACCAAATCCTTGCACCCTCTACTTTTGTGGCAGTTAGTATTTTCTTGCTTTAGGAGAGAGAAACGTAACAGTTGTACAAATAGAAATATCAGTGTTCTTGCAGCCATAGGTTTCAAATCAATTACATTTGTTAATACTTGAGAAGAAAATGCTTGGTTTTCCACTTATGGTTTTTCTATTTAAATAGATTTTGTGAAATCAGAAACAGAATTACAGTTTTGGGGTGAAATCTGAAATATGTCTTTGGCACAGTTGCCACCTGACTCTCTGAAGACTGGTTCTCACTTTCATTTCCATTTTTAAAAATCCATTGAGGATACTGAAGCGACGGACCATGTAGTGTCTGAAGACATAGTAGACAATTGTTCCACTTGTACCTGCCAGCAAGACCGCACGGCTAGGTACAAAAGCCAGGAGAATAAATGGGCCCCTATAAATACCAGCCTGTTAACGTCAGCCTGCCTGCTCATCGACATACCCTTCCTCTTCTCTACCCCCTCTCAGTTCTACCACTCTGATGCCCTTTTCTCTCCTTACCCTCCTACCACACACAACACGCTGCTTTCTCACTCTGCCCTGAAGGCACCAATTATCCATCGGTGCTGGCACATAGCTATTGTGCGTCAGATAAGTCAGGGGATGAACCAATTACTGCTCCACAACTTCACAGTAGTTTACAGGCTCTGAGCGCCGGAACGGCCTCCCTGCCATTTCAGCTACTGCGCAGCGATCTGTTGAATCTAGCATGCCAGGTCTACTACTGTTCTCTATAGTCAGCCTTTGCCCTGACCCATTTCCTCACGTGCTGATGAGCTGGACAGCTAAGAGACGACACCACTTCTGCTGCTGGTTCTCTCTGTTCTTAGCAGAAACGTGTCACGGTGAAATCAGTAAGTTAGGCCAAATAGTTTCCTTGACCAGCACGGAAAATTGCTTGTGAGCTACACACAGCCTATGGACTATTTAGCAGAGCTGCTCTATCTGTGTCAGCTACATCAAAATAGTACCTGGAGACCTAGAAACAAAGTTTACCGGAGACTAAAAAAAAAAAGTTTCCTGCTCCAAGAGTTTCCAGCCTAAATGGACAATACAGAAAAGAAGAAAAATATGGACATATACTGCTCCTGCCATAGTTATTATGAATCTGAAACAAAAACTGTGGTAACAACTTCCACCCCCAAACTCTGGCTTTCTTTTTTTAACACATCTGAAGTCAAAGAGCCATTATGTTGGCAGGTTGAGGGAATGGAAATATTCTTACAGTAACAGTATTTGCTAGCAAGTTCAGAATACTAAGATGCAGTTAAGTGCATTCACTAGCTTTAATTTGCAATATTCTGTAGTGTACGTATACCATCTTCCTCACTGCGGAGTAAGTCCGAAGTAATCTACCAAAGCTTAGTATAAGACAATGAATGCTACAAAATTCTGTAACGTGCAACTTCTTTGTAAACACTGAAACCCTTCTCCCTGTACAAAAGTCTGAAAGTAACTACATCTGAATGTAACAGTAAGAAAGGATTTCTTTTTTAAGCAACCACTAAAAAAACAAAAAAATACCTATTTTTCCTCTTTTTCCATTTATTCCTGGTTCTCCCTTTTGTCCTGGTATACCTGGGACTCCATCTGATCCATTGTAGCCAGGCAGTCCGTCAAGTCCAGGAGGCCCTGAACAAACCAAAATTCAGCATAACTCAATTTTCACTGTTAAATGCAATTTATACTTAAATCTACTATATTTACATATAGTGTGTTTTTTGTTTTTTTTTTTTTCTTAGACATACAAATTCCTCTACTTGGCCATTACGTTCTCCATGCCAACAGAGTACCCTCCTAAAACACACCAACAAAAAACCCACCGCCAAACCAAACCAAACAATACAAACAAAAAACACCCACCCACAACAAACAAAAACTGTGAAACCAAGCTTGTTTGCCCTGGCCTTAGCATAAGAAAACTGACTGAAATGAATACTGCACCCACTTTGCATTAAGGCCAACACACATCAGCCTTTTGGATTCCACCTCAAGGACAAACACAGTGGAACCCATCCTGTTTCTGAATTTGGTAGTGACTATAACGTCTTCCACAAGCCACATCAGCTTTAGTGTTGCTTATGATATTGGCCAGGCTAATCTAACACAAGAAAAGCATTTACCTACTTGTCCAGAATACCGTAGTGCCAAACCATAACTGGTTGATAGAGAAGACATCACTCCCTCTTCGTCGCTATTTGAACCCCCACAAACAAAAAGTACCTGATAGTTTTCTGATACAGAGAATTATTCTAAGCAGACACACAGCTAAAGAAGCACAGAAAAAAAGCAAGTAACCATTCACATAGCCTAGCAACCACAGGAGTGAGAACAGAGTGAGAGAATTAAATAAGAAAGGAAGAAAAGTTATGGGGGAGGTGGGAGGGTGGAATCAGTAACCAACATTTTTTTAAAGAGATGGTTTTAGTGTGAAATTATAACATCAGTTTACTTGGGGGGGGGGGTGTATATATATATATATACACACACATTCATCTCTTCAGCTGAATGCTACTTAAACACTCTTAGTTCTATCTGGTTTTGATCAAATATGTTTTAGCAAATATGAAACTATTCTATTCCCTCCCCTAGAAAAGTATAATGTCTAAACCCACCCCCCTCTCAGAAGGGGCATGGGTTGACCTAAATACAAAACTCATAAAGGCAGGCAGTCATTGAGCCCTCCCTCATTCTAATTAGCAAAGGAAGACTGTTCTGTAAAAGATACATTTCTACCTGTCAACATTTTGTACCAGCAACTGTTTCAATTACCCAAAAATGTTACTGCAATTGTCCAAGTATCTTACCTGGGGGACCCGGCGGTCCTACAACAAGAACAAGAACACAAAAAAGAAGAAACGGTGAGTTTAACCTAGCAAGAAATCAAAAAGCAATTCCAAACTGAATTGACTAGCATTAGATCAGAACAGTAAAAGGGGAGGAAAGCCCCTCAAATTTCAAAATTAACACCTATGGATTTAACTGCTTTGTATTATAACTATTTGAGCATTAGCAGAAACTCAGACTTACTGAAAGAGTATCTTTAAAAGCAATTAGATATACACATATGTTTTGCTTCTTGCAAATTTCAGTTGATAAAGGTTTGATAAACAACTACCTCTACAATGTAATCTCACTGTCAGGGGCTTAGGTGCCTTCACAACGCCAGGATGCAAGGCATCTAACAATCAATACATTTCCTTTATGTAAGTGTTCTCCAAGATCCTGTTACAGTAGAAGAAGAATAGCTTTACAATACTGATGAATATCACAGTTAAAAATCCTGTTGAAAATACACATTAAAAATACATGCTACACTTCTCCGTGTTTTATGGATATTTCATTGCAGTTCACAATTCAGACTATTTCAATAGAAAGGAAAAAAAAAGGAGGGGGAGGGGTGCGTCATTCCTATTAACTACATCTAAATCACAATCAGGCTTTTCCCATGTAATTGTTCTCCAGACCAGACCAAGCTCCCCACAGAACCTGGTTGGTGTATTAGAAATTGGGCTGGCTTCAGTTATTCAGCAACATGTAATACAATAAAATCTGTCTCACTCTCTCTGACTTAGTTCAAGTACAGGGCCTTAATGGGAAGAAATCATAGCAGGCAAGAGTAAACCAGAAAACGTTTCTGGAACAAGATTTATCTTACGTGATCCCCAGCACACATTTAAAAAAAAACCCAAACCAAAAAAAAAAAAACCAAACCAAAACCAAAAAAAGACCACACCACAAAAACCAGATGGGAAAAGCAAGTTAGGAAAATACAAAGAAAGGTGGTAGTTGCAATTAAAGAACCAAATTAGTTCTGTGAACATTTTTATCCAGCCAAAGTACCGTCTTGTTTCAGCAAAATTCTCTACAACAGAAAGTAACAGTAATTACTAGATTTCCCTAAAGACGACAATTTTCAGCATTAATTAGAAAGCACTATGAGGAAAGTGAAAACCATTTTATAATACCATTACAGCAATTATCCCTTTTAATCAGTACAGGCAGTAACATCGGTTAACATCTTTCTGCCAATTTTCCAGTAAATGACCATTTTTTTCCACCCTACAATGTTATGTCCATTAATGCGTTTAATTACATCCTCATCTCAAAAACTGAGGATCTTGATTATCCTTGTATAAGCATAAGATAAAGAGGAGAGGTGCTTGAAAAGTAGCAAACGTCACAGAGGCCTATAGCAGAGAAAGCCAGTAATGGAGACAAAATTTAATAGTGTCAAGAGAGCAAAAAGGTGCAGAAGACACCAAGTAGCATGAATTCAGAAGTCTGGAGCCCAAAGAAGCAAACTTTTAGGTTGTCTGCTGTTCAGCCTCAGATGCAATCAGAACTGATCTACAATTTCGGAAGTAGCATTTAACATCTGTGTGTACTCTGGTAATTCTCATTTAAGTTGAAATCAGTTGAGCCAAATGGACCTTACAGCCATTTGAAAACACAAACCAGACAGCAAGTGAAGCATCTTCTTAACTTCATATAAAAGTGGCTTATTTCTGATCTTCTCATTTCCAAAAAGAACAAGACTCAATCTGTTACAGACTTCGAAGCTGGACCATAGCCCTTAAATTGGCTGCTACCTGACATTCTCTTCACCAAATCACATAGAAACTTCTCACATCTTCTTTTGTCCCAGCCATCAGCCGTTCAGACTCCTCACTGGTAACACGTGAAACCCAACCTCCTGTTACTGTGGTCCAACGCAGGGGAGGCAAACGCGTTGCTCATCAAAGTCCCGCTACTCCACCGCAGTTCGAACAATGGAATCCAGTTTCTACACTCTAATATATTCACCCCATGTCAGCCTTGAAGTATGGGGACATACACAGAAATACCAAGACTAAAACTCAACTAAGTCTATGAGATTTGCTTATGAAAATTACATGGGAAAGAAACAGCTCCATGTAACATCAACTGAGCTCCTTAAATTCCAGCATTTATAGTAAGGAGGTATAGATAACTCCCAAAGTAGCACCTATTATCTTTTTTAAAATAAATAACCCAATTGATATGTAAATTCTGATACAGTAAATAGCATAGTTCTTTGACACAGTCATTGACCTCAAGTTCTTTGAAAACATTGTAATTCTGTATTCCAGAAGATAACATAGGTGTAATGCTTAAGGCAATAAACATACCTGTTAAGCAGATCCCTTTTGTGCTGTTACATAAATCCACCATCACTCGGACCTAATATTGCAAAGAAAGTAAAGTTGAAAACGATGCATGCCATAAAAGTATCTAGCTTGCTTTGCCTACAGAAATAATTCCAAAAACAAAGATACAACTGCCCCCTCTGTGCTTGTAAGAATAAACTGTTTAGAACTACCTTAACATTGTGACACCACCCATCTCTTCGGGCAGCAATTCTCTTGTAGAAATCTGTTCAATATACCTCATTTTAAACCTTACTGAAAACACGAAGGAAATATTGGGCAGACAACTCCATACATCATCTAGGCATTAAAATTCACACAGTACTGAAAAACGTGTGGTTGTCCATGCATTGACTCTATTGGTGGAAGGTATTAAAAGCCAACATAAGCCAACAAAAATTACATTCAATTTTATTTTATATTGGTATCAACTGATGGATACTTTTCCAACATAGTATATCCAGTGAGAAAGATAACCTATGTTCCAAGTAAGCGATTTCTTATCTTGGAATGACCAAGATCTGCAAATTTCGAAAGGACCTTCATCCTTTCAAAATACTTCATCCCAACAATGACAGACTTTATAAAAACCAAGCTGGAAGAGATAGTCATACAGATGCTTTTAATCTACAATAGACTAAAATTTATCAATTAAAAAGTCATCTTTGCAACATACATGGGTTTTGGCTGCGCCAAAATGTAATTCACATTACATGTCCTGCATGCTGAAAGTCAACACTCTAAAATGTTTTGCAACTCACAAAACATCCAGCAGAAATAAGAGTATTATGAACAGGAGCACTGAAGTGCCTCAACTCTTTATGGGAAAGTCTAATGTTCATAGTCAGAAAAGAAAAAGATTGTTATTTCAGGGCTGTGCAATATATGATCATTTATGAACTATTTACCCAGAGTTGCACATTTATTCATCTTTGTACAATTACTCCACTTACAAATAATGGAATGCACTAGTCCCAAAAGACAGAAAAAACAAGTGCAAGTCAATCTGAAAGGCAGACTGATGTTTAATCCCAGCACGGTTATTTGCCGTCGTCAGTCTTTATTTTTAAAATTAATGCATCATTAGCTTCAAGTGACAAATCTAACAGACTCAAATAAAGGACAATTATTTTGATGGCAAGTATTCTTTTGCTGCAAAATCAAACTACATTTGACTATGGATTTCAATTCTGTCAGATACATACTGAGAATTTACTGGATTCCAGACTGTACTGGATCAGCTCTGATATTTAGAAGTTTTAGACTCAATTTGAATTAGCTGAGAAGAGCTAACTGGTTTTGAATATCAGAATTTGCTTGTTCTCTTCCCCTCACACCCCTCAAAAACACTTGGCTTCTACCCTGTAATTTGTACAATACACGTTGTCCACGTGCGTGCTAATTCAAACTGCGTTTTAATCTAAATGGTTTTGTTGAGGTTGCTGAAGTGATTACGACTTGCTTGGGGGCCCTCCAATTATCTCAGCACCATTATTTTTACCAATCAGTGCAATTCAGGTGATAACTAAAAAACATGGCACTCAAGAAGTAAGCGTGTTACAGCAAATAGCCTACAACAGAACCTCTAGCTTAACTATGAAAGATGAGTACACCAGTCATCCAGTCAGCCAGCATCACCTTTGCCATGAAGAAAAGCTACAGATAAAAGTATCTTATTTAATTGCTAAACTCTTAGTTTTCTCCTGAAGAAAAGGTGGAAAAAAAAAAAAAAGACAACATAAACTATGAAGCAACTACTCAGATAATTACATATCCGTAAGCCACCACCTCTTGCACTGTCTTAAATCTCACTTTCAAACTTACTGCTCACAAACTTATTGGACTATTACCCTCTCAACAGCCTCTCTACAGCAGCAGATTTGCCATTTTCTTATTTTTATTCTCTTTCAACATAAATATACATATATTTATAAATACAGAAATAAATAAACAGAAGGCCCAGAACCAAAAACGTACTCGCGTTATGAAAGCTAAAATACGATTTTTTTGATGCCTAAAGTTATTTCAAAGATTCTTCAACAGTGGCCACAACAGATCTCCCTCGACCAGCAGTTGTGTAGAGCAGTAGGCTATTGATACCTGCAGCACCAATCTGCAGAAATCTGTGCCTCCGCTACAAGAGAGATGCCGCTCGGGCAAAACCTCCATTCAGGCCCCACATTCAACAGAGGCTGGAACTTCTATTCTAAGGCCCACCAGCGTAGTAGGGATCATCTCACCAGCTGTAAGGAACTTTGTCTCACGCCACAGAAGTACTCAAGCCTTCATATTACGTTAGTGGGAGTTAGATACAAAATACAAAAATGCAGGAGTGGGAGGGGGGGGTGCCTGAAAATTTTTCTAAGGACTTTTTTCCCCTTGAGCAAGTGGGTCTGCACACAGTTACACACACTTCTGAGCAGCAGGCAGAATGAAAAATATTTTATGGAAATCTTGTAAGAACAAAAAGGCACGACCCTCCCAAGCGACTCCCTGTGGGATACATACATTTAAATGAAGCACATCGCACACAGCAGTAGTCACAGTGGTGATGTAAATGGAGGAGCTGCACAAGTGAATAGTCTTGCCGCATGCTGTCAAAATATACACCGTGTCACTCGGTGCTATTCGGAGAGGGCAATAAAAGTCATTTAATCCATACGTGCTACCTAATGACAGGGGAGTAGCATATTTAACTGCCACTGTCAAAATCATCTAGACATCCAACTGCCACTAACGATTGAAGTCTGAACACCTAACAGCAAATGGCATCAACAGCGTTCAACCCCTATCAGGATCTGAATCTTTTCTCTGATAATTTTATTTGTGGATCCCTTAGACTCAAAGAAGCAATTCAGATCGGATGGAACAAAATGAGCTGTGGCTGCCAAACACAAAGATGATTTCTTAAAAGAAACAGGAAAATGTTTTGACTAAATGTTTTGATGAAAAGCTTAGATACAGCACACAAAAACGTTTCACTAGGGCAGCAATTTTTTTAACATTACCTGATCCAAAAAAAAAAACCCTAAAGAAAACACACTGGTTTTTTCCAGTTTTTTTTAATATGTTTCTAGAAAGTCATTTAAGTTTTTGAATTTGAAATAACCCTGTTCAGTAATAGTAACTTAAGAATTATGATCCAAAAAAATAATGTTTTACCTTCCACTTTGACCTAAAATAATGTTTAATTTTTTTTCTGAATTGCCAAAGAGCTGAAACGTACATTATTCCTGTTATTTTTAAGACCAGTCTGGGTACAAAACCATGTGATTTTAAGACTACAGAAAATTAAACACTCTGGTAAAATGCACAGGGTCCAGTGAAAAACGTTGCTACTTTGGTAAATGGAATTGGAAACTAGAATCGAATATCCAGTATCTTTCAGTTTTGCCTCTCAATAAAAAGACATCCTTTAAATTGCAGAAGTCTTGTACTGCAAATTCTCAACTCAGAACATAAGGACTTAAATGGCCTAAGCTAAAAAAAAGAAGTAACCATTATTTCTTCTAATCCCCCAAACAATTGCATAATCAGAACTCTATGCTACGAACACCTATGCTCTGCAATCTCATTAGCTCTAATATTAATGGAGATGTTATCACTGTAAAATCATCATTGCAATGGTTTATTAACAAAAACGCCAGCAGAAGATTACAGAAAAGGTATTTTCTGTAAGTAATTTTTTAAACCAGTAACATTAGTTACATAAGTAAGAGCTTGAGTTAGCCTTTTCTGCTTTTTTGTGGACCTAGGCCCGCAATCCTTACTGGGACAGAATTTCCACTAAGGTTCCCTCAATAGTGGTATTTTTCTTGCATTTCTTCTGACTCAGAACTTAACGGCTTTTTCAATCTATTCAAAATGTTTCAACTATATGACCTGTATAATTTCCCAACTACACGACCTAGCTCCTACCGAGCAAGGATAATCTTTTCCACTGAAGAGCAGAACACTGGGTGGTTTTGCCAGGGAAAGAACACACGGTTCTCCTCTTCTGGCCCATCAAGTACTACCTTAACTTTAACGCTAACTGAAAGGGCCCCTTCAGTTTCAAAGAAATGGGACGATAAAGTTGGTCCAGTGCCTCCCGTCGAGGTGCTGAACACCAGACACACACAGGGTTCTGGCAGCAGGGCAGAGATTTAAAAATCTGAAGCCTTGGAAACCGGAAGGCTGGCTTTTTGTTGCAACCACAGTTTTGAAGTGTCGTTAAATCCATGCTCCCTGCAACCAACCTCACTCCATTCGCCTAGGTCACTGTCGCTTTGAAAATTTAATCCTAACCCGCTTAATCCCAATCCATCCACTCCACGACCTCGGGCCATGCAGGTGGCAGTAGGCAGCTACTGTTTCTTAGGCACTGCACTCCCAAAGCATCACGCGGGTGGTTTAGCACGACGTGACCCCTGCTGCAGCACCAGCAGCAGGAGGAGGAGGAGGAGGAGCGGGCCAGCCCCGGCAAGGCAAAGGCCAACGCCAGGCTCGCAGGTCTAGCGGACTCCTCGGCCCGAAGCCGGCACAGGCCGCGGCTCGGCTGTCCCCCGGCGGGCGCCTGTCGTGGGCAGGGCCCCACGGAGGGCAGCCGCAGGCGGGCGCCCGCCCCCACGGCCCCCGCGCCCGCCCCCGCCCCGCCGGGCCGGGCGCCTCCGCCCTACCGGCACCATGGAGTAGGTCATCATCATGAGCATCTCCTCGGTCTCGGCGCAGACGTGTCCGCGGGCGCGCTCCCCGCGGCGGCTCCGCTTGCTGCGGCCGCCCGGCAGGTCCCGCAGGGGGCCGGGGCCGCCCGGCAGGTCCCGCAGCGGGCCGGGGCCGCCCGGCAGGTCCCGCAGCGGGCCGGGGCCGCCCGGCAGGTCCCGCAGCGGGCCGGGGCCCGCGGCTGGCCGCGCCGCCTCCAGCTCCCGCAGCGCCGCGCCCAGCTGCCGCCACTGCGCCAGCAGGAAGAGGGTCCCGGCGGCGCTGAGCACCGAGAGCAGCCCGACGGCGGCCAGCAGGCACGGCAGCGCCCGCCCGCCCGCCGCCTCCATCGCCGCGGGGTGGCCGCGCTGCCGACGGGGCCGGCGGGGAGGGATTTATGCCCCCTGCACCCCCCCCAACCCCCGGCCCCGCCGAGCGCCGCGGGACGCCGGCGGGGCGGAGGGGAGTGGCGGCGGGCCGGGAGCCGCCGGGGCGCGGAGCGGGGCGCGGGCAGAGGCGAGGCGGGGGCCGGGGGCGAGGGCAGCGAGCGCCGCCGAGCACAGGGGCCCGGGCGGCCCGGCCCGCCGCCTCCCCGCTCCCCCAGCCGGCCTTGGTGCGGCGGGGGCACGTCGCCCCCTGCCAGCGGAGCCGGGCGGGACGGGGGAGCCGCCGTTTGCCGGCTCCGGAGGGGAATGGCCGGGACGGCCCGCGGCTGCCCCTGCCCGCCGTCACGGCGCGCTTGTAAGCGACCCGCATTGCGCGCGACTTCGTGCAGGGAGCGAGGTTCTCCCGAACTTCATTCCCCAAAGCTGCGGTGCGAGCAGTACGCGGCACCGCGCCGCAAAAATCCCTCCTCGAGGCACACGCTGCCGTTCTGCAGCTCGTACGAGCACTCCGCTGTTTCAAGAGCATCGTACGTCGTTCGCTAGCAGCACTTCACCTCTCGCTTTAGCTGCTCAAGCAGAGACTTCTCCCAAATTATTCCTGCCAACCCAATTAATCCATAGTGAAGATAAGAACATGAATTACGCGGGATTTCACTATTGTAAAGAACAGCAGAATTTGACCGCGTATGAAGACTTCGTGAAGAACACAAAAGGGACTAAACTCAGAACATTTTTTAGAAAAGTAGTTTTAAAAGCTGACATTTTAATTTCAAAGGCAAAGCAGTCATGCTTTCTTACACTGCTACTGCTTCGAATCCACCTCAAGAAAGTCACAGCTTTTGAATGCCAAGTTTCCTACAAGAGAGGGTTCTTGAGCCTAACTCTGGCAAAGTGACAGTTCTCTGCAGATCTCTGCAACTGTTCAGGTACACCATTTTGTCTCTTTTCTAACTATGCCATTGACCTGCAATTCATGCTAATCCCACACTGCACTGTAGGGTGAACTATTAGGTCAAGTCAAATTTGAATTTAACACACGCAGTTCTGCTGCAGTCAGTTAAACACAGGAGAGAAGCCAAGACAGGAAAACAACTCCGTCATATCAAAGTTCTCATCTCTCCGAAATAAAAAACTGCAAAGCATTGGTGTCCTCAGGCATCGCATTGGAGACTCTTTCCTTCTGAAACAGTCATGATGGGTTTAGGTAGAGCAGGGTGAAATTAGAGGGAACAAAAAGCATTCCATCTCTTCCCATAACGACAGAGGAGACGGAAGAAAATCGTCATACATCCAAAGGGGCTCACCAGCATAGAATCACAGAATGGTTTGGGTTGGAAGGGACCTTTAAAGGCCACCTAGTCCAACCCCCCCTGCCACGGGCAGGCACATCTTCAACTAGACCAGGTTGCTCAGAACTGTGTCCAGCCTGACCTTGGGTGTTTCCAGGGTTGGGGCATCTACCACCTCTCTGGGCAAGTTGTTCCAGTGTTTCACCACCCTCTTCCTTGTATCTAGTCTGAATCTACCCTCTTTTAGTTAAAACCATTAGCCCTTGTCCTATCGCTACAGGCCCTGCTAAAAACTCTGTTCCCATCTTTCTCATAAGCCCCCTTTAGGTACTGGAAGGCTGCTATAAGGTCTCCCCAGAGCCTTCTCTTCTGTAGGCTGAACAACCCCAACTCTCTCAGCCCTTCCTCACAGGAGAGGCGTTCCATCCCTCTGATCATTTCTGTGGCCCTCCTCTGGACTCGCTCCGACAACGCTAATCTCTTTCTCAAAACTCTGAACAGGTGTCCTGTACCATCACTGCATATCTTAAAAGTCTACTCTCATGTGTGCGGTAATACAGGATCACGGGGATCTATTCGGTAGCTCATACATATTGCAAATATATACAAAATGCCTTTTTCACCCTGTACGGCAGACAGATTTGGAAAAAAAAAAAGTTTCACTGTATTGTGCAAATACTTCCTACCTTATGGTCTCGGAACCAGTTACACTTTCTCAGATCTGTTCTGTTCAACTTCTGCCATATCACAGTAAGTTTTTCAGATTTCTGTATTTTACAAAACAAGATCAGGAATCTAATGCCTCACTTAGCATTCTCACAAACCAGTACACTATTTAAAACTTAATTTGGCTATTAAAAAAAAAAATGCACCAAATACTGACAGAACTGCAACTTCATTATCTGATTCTGTTTATATTCCCATTACTAGCCTCCAATGAAATGTTCATCAAAAAAAGAATCTCACTGAAGTTTAAATTACTGCTCCAGCTCTTTACCATATTGTTGCAGACAATCTATTTTATGTAAGACTACTAACATCACACAGATGTGCATATCATTTTGCAGGATGAACAGTCTTAGAATGTGTTCCACCAGTAAAATATTGACATTCTAAGGAACAATAACAAAACCAAATATGTAAAAACCTCCTGAAAAATTACTTCTGCCAAGGCCTTGGCAGACTAATCTGAAGCTATCACAGAGTTCTACTTACATGTGAATAGTCTTTCTGATGCCAATGAAGATTACAAGAATAATTGTTTACTCTGCATTTGATATCCTAGCTTATCGTAGAAGTGCATATTTCAGTTTTGCTCATAGTATTAATCTTGTGAAGGAAAAAAAAAAAAAGAAAGACCTTGCATAGGAATTCCCAGAAGACATTATATCTTAAGCAAGCTAAGTTTATAATTCCATAGATATAATAAAACTAGTAAGTATCTATCATAACAGCAAACTAAAGCTTGCTTTCTGAGAACATGAACAGAACTGCACTCCAGAGACCATATAGCATAACAAACAGCAATCCTTCATTTTTATTGTCCATTTCAGAGCATAATGATTGAGTAAAAAGAGTATAATAATCATGAGCTACCATTTGGAGAACAACAGAAGCAATATAGCACTCTTGTTTCCCCATCTGTCTAATCTTGCAGGATTTTCTCTGCATTACAATCAGAAAGAAATGGAACATTGTTCATTTAAAAAAAAAAAAAAAAAAGTGGGCCATTGGATCATTGTGGACATCCTATCCAAGGCGGTGGTACGGAACCTGCTCGGTTGGCAGAGTTGCAGGATTCTTCCCCAGGCTGTTAAGGGCTCCAAAGCTGCTACCTATATGACAGATTATATGGCAGCCTCTGCAGTGCTGTGCTTAGTTTGCTGGGACACAAAGAGTTTCACCTCAGTCAAGAGATTGCCTTTTTTTTGAAAGCCAGGAATCAGTTGTCAGCACAGTTTTGTGGCAGAGTTTCCCAAGCTTTGAAAGTCCTATTGGTTACTCCAGTGGCAGAAGCAGCTGTCTTACAGGGCTGTGGGCATGCCTTTCCCAGCTTTCTACTAAGTCTCCCCCCATCCCATATAACCAGCACTTCATCCAAATGTCTCCATACCATCTCATCCTCTGCTACCACCCTATAATCCTATGTCTCCTTCTAGATCTCTCGTCCCTATATAACACACCTGAAGTGTCGGTCCATCTGTGCAGCACTTGTCACCAATTGCAATGCAGCTTCGTGCTTGATGGCTCCATTCCTTCTCCATGATGAAAATCAAAGGTCCCAATGGTAGACTGGTGATCAGCAAAGCAGAAGGGAGGCTTGGGAATGCTGCTGCCGAGTTCTGGAAACCTTACTCCTATTTCCTTACCAAAAGGACAGAAAATATATGCTTAGTAACAATCTAAACCAATCCGAGAAAACTATTGTCCCATATACCCATCAGTCTTTTTTTCAGGTAGGCAGAATGCCAGCAAGCAGCACTTCAATTATTTCCTGGCATTTCAGAATTTGTTTCTTTAAAGCATGTCCTAACACAAATGTGCCTCATAACTGACATGCAGTGAAGCATGGCATACAAAGATGATGTAAATCTGCCCAAGTTATATGGGAACTAGAAAGAAACTACCAATATAAATAAGCAAACTGCAGATTCGACATCACGTTTACGCTTTTCACAATTCCAGCTTAGTCGTACAGTTGAAATAAATTGTTAGGAGATAAAACATAGCTTTACCACAAGAGGTATTTTTGTATCCAAATTGCACACTATGTGTATAATAAAGACTATTGTCTTGATTATTCTGACACTGAGAATGTATTCAGGTGGTGTCACACTTAACTAATGCTCCCACTGATGTTTTACTTTGCAAAAATTGTTATTACTGAAATCTCATCTATTTAGGCAGCTGTCCCAATGATAAAGCACATTGGAGTTTGGAGTGTTATTTTCACTTGGATGACTAATGCTGAAAGATGGACTGAGTTGCTGAGGATGATGCTCTTACAAAATAGATCACCAAACTTCCTCTGACGATGCCATTAAAAGATTATACAGATTATAATCTTTATGAATGCTATTAGAAAGAAGATAATCTCTTTTCCTGAACTAGTTAAAGTGAGAAAAGGTCTTATAAAGCTTTCATAACCTCCCATGATAACTGAAAGATTGTATTGAATCCCCTTCTCAGGAAATGTGATAGAGGTTTCATAGATTTGTTTTAGGATTCCAAATCTACTCTACTCTCCAAACCTACAAAGGGGAAGATTGTTCTTTGGACTCTCAAACTGATGAACAGTTAACGCTTTTCAGTAGGTTTCTTGTGCTTTCCCTTTGCAACAGCTGATATCCATTAACTGTTGCAACTGTATGTTCAGCATGGATGTACTCAGGAAGGCAAGCCCCAGCAAGAGCTAGAAATGCCCTTTGCTCTTCATTTCTGTTATCACTGCCCAAACCATGTCACACGCTAGCAGCTGAGCAGCTGCAGAGTTCCTCCATCCAAATCACAGTTGCAGTTCAACATTGGCACCAAACCCAACATTGTTTCTATAGCAAAGGCTTAGCTTTACAGTGTTAAAAGGCTTCTGACCACATGCAAAAAGAAAGGCTTGATTTTGAAATTCTTATTAGGTCCTAGACTATTCATGTTTAGAAAAAATAGAATACGTAGGTTTGAAATGTCTTTGCAATAACTGTAGGTCAGCCACAATAGCAGACTTACAGTGATTCAGACTACACTAAGCTCCATGATTAACCTCACCCCACAGAATTACTTCAGGCTTGTATCAGTGACAGACACCAGAATGCAACCCACTCCATTTCTGCACACACATTCCACACAGATTATAGCATATTGGATACACAGGCTTACTTTTCAAGGGGGGGAACAACAACAACAACAAAAAAAACCCCCACAAGTATTTTTAAGAATTAAAGGGGGGGGATGGGAGGAAGGGGAAACCACCACAGAAAATAGTATAATTCTGATCATTTTATATCAGAAGAGGTGGGGTTTTTTCATGGAAGAAACCTTGGGTGCTCCTATAGAATACTGCAGAAAGATTAATGCAATCACTTTTGTATATCAACCTGTGGTGAAAGGTATTACTAGGAAGAAAGGTGTGTGGAATTATTTTTTCATTGTTTTACTTTGGCAGGAAGACTTAATCATTAATTCAGTTCCAGCAAATGCATGGGCCCTAAACAAATGTATATTATAACCAAAACAGCAGCCAATTGAAAAAAAAAAAAAAGTTACAGATTGAAGAGTACTGGAATAAGTGAAATTAACGATAGAAACATTTAATTAGATAGGGTAACATCCTTTCAAGCAATATTTTACAGACAAATAAAAATTCTGCATGGAAATGGTTGGAATTGCTAGAAAATGCTTAACAAATTACTACCTGAAAAAGCTGGAGCTATACCCCAACCCCTTTAAGCTTCCATTGTGTATTTTAGTGGTATAAGGTATAAAGCTCTTTAAGGAATCAGCAGCATATACCTTAAGAAGTACCTCTGATTTCAGGAAATTCCTACTTAACAGAGAGTTGAAAGGATAAATAAATTTATGCAGAGCAAAGGGTGTACCAGCTGTTATTTTGGAATATCCGGTCTTAATAATAACTCTTAAATTAAGAACCAATGAAAAAAATTTCTTACTAGGTAAGCCAAGCTGGTGTTTAAAATTCAAAATAAAACCCATAAATATCTGCAAGTAGTGCAGCACAATGAGTACTATTCAATGGCATCAGCAGAATGTTTCATTGTCTTTGAATGAACATTCAATAGTCTTGGAGGAAGATGCCTCAGAGATGCATCATTAGGGCACTGGCAGCTAAAGACTATTTTCCCAGAAAACTGCTCAGAATTCCCCCAACACATGTGTTAGAAAAAAATCAAAGCTGAATCATAGAGAAAGATGGCTTAAGGAGCAAAGTCAAACAGAACAATTCAAACACCACAGCTACAACCACCTATTCATAATTTAAACTATGGGAATAAAAGCAACTGATCAAAACACATGACAAACGATAAGCAGCTCGACAGATCTATCACATCTTTGTAACACCATTGGAATCTGAAAACAATGAATAGAACTGGAGAAACCCACAGATGGCTACCCTTGAAAAACAGTCCTTGCTTTTTGCAAAGGGTTCTGCAGTTCAGTAAGGTATTAAAGGAAGGAAAGGACACTCCTCAACCACCCCAAAACCCAGCCAGGAATTAAATACTGAATATTCATTATCAAACAAAGTATCAAATCTAAATTGTCTCTATATTGACAGTGGCACACAAAACAACAGAGAACATTTTTTGCTAAAGGTATTCCAACTACACAAGAAAAATTCAGAGTTCGTACACTATGGGAACTCTTTTACATCATCCGCTTCTCAGGAATCTGTCCAAGGAGAAAGTGTGGGTGTGTCTATGGCCCAAGGATACCAGACTGGAAGAAGAATAATAGCTGGATATAAAGTAGAGCAGCATTAAGGTTGCCTCTCAACTTCAGAAATTTCTCCTTCTCTCCACATTCTATCGGGTGTACATTGCGTCCATCCCTCTTACAGCCAGTATTGCACGTAGTGCAATCTAACACAGAGCTGAATAAAGCTGTCTGTATCTCTTGGTAATTTTCAATCCAAAAGTATTGAATACCAACAGTATTCCAAGCTTGTTTCTCCTCAACTTTCTGTCATTCATTTTATTTACCATTGTGATTCACAGGGAATTAAAACTATTTTTGCCTATTTGAGCACTTTTAACGTATTAATTTGATATATCTCTATACACACCATAAATATACATCGTAAGACTATTTATAAAGCCAAGAGAGAGAAATAGCACTATATAATCTGTTTAACAAACCATACAGAAGAAATTTCAAATAGTGAATTTACTACAGGTATCTACAACTTCCAGAAATCTGAACACAATAATAGCCACAAACACAGCTGCAAAAGAAATGCACCAACTGCACTGGGATAATTTCTAAACGGAGAAGATGGCAATGCAATCACAGAACATTCACAAGAAAAAGAGAACTGCTAGCCGTATTAGGTAGGTTATTATAGGCCTATATATCAGCTCAAGTCAAAACCACAGAACATACTCTTTGAGGTCTTGATAGTGAAACACATTGTAATTTTAAAGGTACAGAGGGGTAACTGAAAGACTATATTAAAGATAGCAGTAAAATCATGCCTTAGTGTGACATTAAAAACAATTATATTAAAGCAATTAAAATTAATCTGCCATTTTCATCTTTAAAGTCTACCAATAATCTAGAATTGGATCTTCTTCGGTCAGAAGAGTTACAGTTTCCATCAGTAACCAAATAATTACCAACTAGCTATTTACCCATAATCAGGATAAAAATCACATACACCGGATTAACTAAAGAGAAACCTTAAATAAACTTATCCATGACACCTCAGTGCCTCTTCCAGACAGGCATGGAAACTAAGTGACCGCACAGACTTCTACCTGAGAATAAAACGAATCACATCCTAGAAATGACTGCTTTTGCCTCTACTGCTAACAAAACAAGCCCAGAGAACAGGTTTAGACATACATGTCTGAAGTTAAGCAAAATTAATCGTATCCATAGCAGTATTACCACTCGGGGAAAGTGGGATACAAAGATAGACCTTATTCAGACACATTTCCTAAAAGACCGTCTCTATTTCAAAGTTTTTATAATCTCAAGTCATCACACAACAGAAACAGGAACGAAGCAAAGAAGCAACAGATGGAGTCCTTATATATTAGGTTTTAATTATTAGATTAGACTTTAAATTTAAGTTGTTTTTTTTTATATACATTTTCAGGAAAGCTGCACATATAACTCAATAACAGAATGTACACACATAAAACTGTATTTTGAATATTTTGCCTTATTTAGGGAGGAAGTGTGCGTGGAAGGAACTGACATTTTTCCAGGGGGGAAGAAGGGGAACGTTCCCTCCCCTTCCCCCAAGCCCCCTTGTTTCAGAGCTGTATATGTCTTAATTTGCAGAGTAGAAAATATGCAAGTCTGTGCAGATCTCAAAGTGGCACATGGCTATGACACAACATTCAAATTGTTCTGGGAATACAGGATGGAGGGGGCACTCTGGCAGAATACTTAGTTCCTTTACAGGCATTGTAGCTACAGCCCACGTCAACAAGCAAGCAATTTGGCACATTCCACGTCTGGAAAGAACCCCCTCAGATTGCACTGTCTGAATTTACGTTCCTTGTCTCCATATTAAAAGATCTGAAGATGCCACAAAAGGCTAAGAAATACCACAAATCATGACTCAAAAAAATAGTAATTTTCAAAACAAGTAGATCAAGTCAGAAAGACTTTTAAGAAAAGAGTCATTTTATCAGATTTCTGAATGTGCATGACAGACTGGATGCTATAAGACTGCAGTCTCAAAGGTGCTGAGCATCTACACCTTCTGCAGGTGCAAAGGTCCTCTTATAAAGAAGGGGTTGGGAATAATAATCAGATCTAACAATGTTCTTGATAGCAGTAAGAGGTTGTATCGGCAGGTACATTTTGTATTACAGACAACAGCAACAGAATATTTGGACAGCTGAGCTCGAACTTTTCTGCTATACAGTCTTTTTTACTACATGGTCTTTTAGCCTTAAGCTAACATTTTTTGCTATGTAACCTATACTATGCTATTCAGTGTCTCCATAAAAGAGGAACAAGAGAGCTAAATATAATTGCCCATCTTAGTTCAGCATCTCAGCAACCAATATGTAAAACAGATGTATTTAAAGTTAACAAAAAAATTATAAACTAAGGATTTAATTACAGGATAAAGACAACTGGCACCACAACACGATTCATGTTGATTTCTACCTATGTACTACTACTATATATTCTAATGTAACAGCCAATTAGTAGGTCATTCGGGAAATACTTTAGTGGAGATCACTGCAAAGTAAGTTTATGATTCTCAGAAACATATTGGTAACTTGCCTTTTCTTCTTCAACAGTTTTTGTCACTGTGGTATACAATTGCACACTCTTTCCACTTTTGTTCTTACTTCTAAATCAAGATTAGGATCTTTGTGTCAACAATGACAAATAGACCTAAAGAAAAATTATTTTTGTCTCAGAAACATGCTTTTTAATTTCTCAAGCTCTTTTTTATTGCTTCCCTTTCATCAAGGGTTTTTTCTTGAAGAAAGAAAAAGAAATTGCACCACAAACAAGAAGTACCCAGGACATTCATCCCTTCTATTCATTTCCTCCATCCCCCCAGTTTTATTGTTGTGTGGTTATTTTTGCACTGTTGCTTTGAAAGTTTTGCATTGTTCCTGCATAAGCTAGTTTATGCACATATTTTGATAAAATCTTCCTTAGGACGAGCATGCCCCCCTCCGCTTTTTTTATTTTCCTTGTTTGTTTAAACAAAATATGCCTACAGGACGTCATACTGACTTTATGTCTTATCAAAGCAGCATTACCAAGAATACAGAAAAAACGGTGCTGACACCAACCCAGGGCCTTGTATTTGTATCCTGCACTTTATAAAGAAAGCAATCTGAACTGCCTATTCAGACAGAAAGTTCCTTTTTAGAACCCTGCAGTTATTTTTTGGCTATACTAAAAGAAGAGTTTAAGACTTCATCTGTGACAATGAAAAGGACTATTAAGAAACCAGACCAGATATCTATAATAAGGGAGAACAAGGCGGAGGTTTTGCTCAATTCATTTGCACTCTCAGTTATGACTCGACTCCAAATTCTATCAATGGACAGACCATTATCTTGATTCAGAAGAGACTCAACTGCCCACAGGGCAAAAGAGCTTCCCATCTCTCTCTGTATGTATGGATAAATATGATAAAAAAAGTAAAATGGGAGTTTAACTTCTACCAGATATTAATTTCTATTTTCATGTAACAGAGCTCATTGTGTTTTCTAGTTTCGGACTATGTCCTATTTGTCACTTCTTACACACACAGATTAAAGTAGAAAAAAAAAAAAAAAGGGAAAATCATTGCATTTCCTTAAAAAGTTTTAGCCTTTCCTTCATAACAGAAATGAGCACAAAATTTAGTGTATTTCTTATCTGTATGTAGATACTGATTTTACAACTGTGTTAGGATAGGATTAATATCAATGCAATTAAACTTAATTATACAGTTCCTTCAGGTAGGAAAGCTGGATATCAGTACTTAAGTTACTAGGTAAAAGAAGTTTAGCAGTGAGGAAGAACTGCAGCATCTCCCCAGCCAAATCAGCTACTTTAAAAAAATAATTTAAAAATTGACAGTTCTAGAATGATTCATCACAATACATTACTCTTCCAGCAGAGATCAGATGCAGCCTGATTGTGGGCTAATCCTGGGATTTTTATTTTTTAAAAATTTTTTTTTGTTATACAACTTGGAGGCCGATGAGTGTTTTTGCATAGCTAACTGATATGAAAAGCTGGCTGGTTTGTCTATTTAGATACTAATTTTAAAATTAATGCTCTTATGCATGAGTGATTATCATTTATGTCTTATGGAATTAGATCAGCGTCTATTACAGGTATGTAGGGAGTCTGCTGGTAAGCAGAGATGAGGATTACTGAACATATCAATTTTTATATGAAGCAATGCCGCAATGACTGGCTTGGTCTTTCATTAGAAAAGAACATTCATAATCTGCAACCCTCTAACCTGATTTTTACTGCTTATCACTCAAGCCTTTGATCAATTATTTACTTGGGTTTTATAGAAGATCTACTGGACCTGGCATCTCCTGAGCCTAAAAATATAATCTAAATCATTAAGAAAAATATGGACCAGGAGATTTCCTCTTCATGAGATATATCAGCCATTTCACCTTGAACAGCAAAGGCAGTGGTTTCAGTCACCCAACCCCAGCAGAGAAACTTCCATCCGAGAACATTTACTAAGAAGCAGAGTGAATTATGACAGGCAGAGCACCAAACTAACCTGGTCAGTCTGCTGGGAGCCGCCAAGAGTTAGTTCCTCCAGAGTTAGCTGAAGTATTACTCTGGAGTGCTGCAGTGTGCAGTGATGTTGTGAGACCATTTACAAAAGCATCATTTAGGACTGCTAATAATCCTGAGTGTTTCAGGTATTAAAATTGACTGGATTCCACCAAACACTGAGTCTGCGGAGAGGATTTTGCACTGTTTCCATTATGCTGCTGTCTCAGACATAACCTTCAGCAAACATGTCTCTTCAGGAGAATAAATTTCAGTACTGCTTCTTCAATTTGAGTTTACCTTGTTATAACTAGGTTTTTAGAAAAAACGTTGTGTTTTACTTGTGTACACACACCAGTAATTGTGAGCAATTTTGTAATGGACCAGTTAACGTTTTCTTGTAGGACTAGCTGATAAACATAACTACAGATGATTCAGAAGTCTTACCTGTGCAGGCTGTGATAAATTCTGCTTTGCATTTCATAGCTTATCAGAAAGGACCCAGATTAAGCACATTTACCTCATATAACTTTAAAGTAAAAAAATAATTTTTTACAGATCTCAGCATTTGGGATATATTCTGGGTCACATGCTAGATTATTCCCTCAGAGCTCATGAATCCTGAGCTCACAACCAAAGGACAATTTTGCTTGTTTTGGTACATACTTACATGTAACTGTTTTGGTTTTGCCAGCAACTTCTTCTGTAGAAAATTACAGTTATTGCACTGTGTTGTAGAGCGGTGAAGTTGTAATATTCCATCAAACACTTAACATGAGAAGGCCTAAACATACAACATGTGTTTCTACAAAACTGACTTCCAGCCTTTACAAGGTAAAGGTAATACAGAAGCTTAGAACAACATATTTCAACACAGAGGGAATTATTTTAACAGAGCATTTTCAACCTGAATTTCTACACAGCTTTAAGTTAGATTCATTAACTTTTATTGTATTTTTTTCTCCATAGACCATTTCAAAACATATGCTTCTTGAATTTGCCAAAACAGCACAAATAGAAAAAACCCAGCATTTTATGAGAAGCTGATCAGTCAGAAAACACTTCATAACTTGGACTGAAGTACAGGCAAATTTATGTAACACTAAAAAACCACTTACTGAAAACTCCTCTTATATAAGCAATAAGTCCTGTGTGCAGGAAATGCTTTTGCAAACCTCCTGTGCCTTGAAGCAGTACGATGGTCAGAAAGCAGGTGCAGAGAAGCTTCTCTGAACCCTGTCCACTTCAGAGCTTGTGCAGCCAAGGCTGTCTTGACGGAGAAATCAGTACCATTAGCAAAACAACCAACAGCACTTGAAGAAGCAGTTTAGAGGATTCAGAACAACTTGAAGCAGTTAGAAGCATTTTCATTTGATTATTGTGTACCTTCTTTCCAAGCTAAACTTGAGTATCGTATTGAGTGTTTTAATTCTACTGAGGAAGTGCCTGCAGCACCTTCAGCACTGAAAATGTTCTCTTCTGTAAGCACTCTTATAATGACTACTTTGACTGGTTGCGATGATATGCGCTAGAGGTTTGGCTATACTTTCCTTTTAGCAACAGTTTCGCATTTTTGTTTTGAACTTTTGGTGGAAAGCATCCCTATTTGTTTTAAAAAAAAAAAAAAAAAAAAAAGCCTGAAACATCCCATGATATATCCAAGTGAGCATTAGAAAGAATTCTATGCGATACAACAAAAGTACAGTGGACTCTTGTTCCCACTATGACCAGATAACAGAAATCTGCTTGGGCAAATTAAGTGTATACTGGAGATTTTTCCAAAAGTGGCACCAATAGACAGCAAGTTTATTCAAGCCAAAGCCATCCCCATAAGAACGTGAAAGTCCAGTGGCCTGACTGCACCCACTGCCTCCTACCATACCAAGGAGTAAGAGGGTAGTGCCAGCACCTGGCCAATACACAGTGATTATCTGGCCAAACAGCAAGTAACTACACCTCAGTATTCCTTCAAGACTGCAATCCTATCTTTCCCCTTTAAAAACAGGCCAAGAAATGGGAATTACAGTGCAAAGAAAGCTCAGAGAGGCAGATACTCCCAGCCTTCCCTAGTTCTCTATAGGATAAACTGACAGGAGTTAGCGAAGGGAGGAGCTTTGTTCACAAGTCCATCGAGTAGGAATAATTAGAGCAACAAAAACAGTGCTTAGCAGTTTAAACTTTTGAAGAGGTAAGCAGCAACAGACAAGCTCCAGAAGTCAGGAAAAATCTTAACAATGGAAGAAAGAGATACCTAGCAGCACTGTGTATTATCTCTTTGGGAACTTCCCCTCAAAGAAAGACAGAACCATATGAGTCCTGCCAACAGGTTGAGAAAAATGTACTCAAACTATGTATTACAGAAAAGGAGGCTGCAGCCATTGCAGTGGACCCACATATATATGCTTAGTTATATTAATTTAACACAGATGAGCTTTTAATCATGTATGTTCTCGCATACGTGCATACCATTTTATAAATGAAAAAGTTGAATATACGAAACGAAAGTTCTAACAAAAGATTTTTCAACTCTTACATTTTCCAACTCTCTGATGAAGAATTGTTTTAAACCTCAAGTTGTGCAAAAGAGGAAATGAATTTACTAGCATGAACTGCTCAGGCATTCAAGTAGTTACAATGTAAAGTAGGTAATATTAACATTAAATCAGTGTGATAAAATCCCAAGTAATCAGGTTCTTATAAACAAGAATAGTATTTGTATAGCATGCATATTACTTCAAAGAAATTAAACTTGAAAAAAAAATGGGTGAAGCGATTTAAAAGTTAAATAGAATGTACTCTGCCTCTGTGGCTGCACATTCAGGTACAAGTTCTGTATCACTTATTGCAGTCATCACATAAGGGTGCTGCACAAGACTTGCAGAGATAAGTCACTCAACTGGGGCAGCAGAGCTTACTCCAAAAAAAGCGGGGGGGACACACAGAGTATTTAGCTGTCAAAAAAGCCTGTAGCAAACTGAAGACTCATCCTAAACTACCCTGAATAGCCTGCACATTTATCCATAACAAGGGAATAGATTGTCTCTCAGAGCACCTTTCCCCACGCCCCAAAGAGCTGCTCTCAAATTAGTCTTATACCCATGGACAAAGAGAGAAAATCTGAGATAGTCCTCACTAGCTCCTGCACATCAAGGACAAAGAAGTCATCACACACCTCTTCCTTTTTCTCGCCAGCTGCAATACCGATTCAGGAAAGAAAAAAAATGTAAACAAGTTGAACAGCTAACAAGCTGAAACTGTAGGTGCTCAGATACTTAATACAGAGTTAGTTTTAGACAGCACTTCTGTGACCTGTTCCTATAATAATTCCTTACTGCTGCTTCTGCCCGTGACAAGAACACACTGTCCCCATCTTCAAACTAAGTAGTACTTCTGGAATTAACAAGTGTAGTCTGCCACAGTCTGAAGATCTGAACTTATGCAGGCGGGCTAATAGGAGAAAAAAATCCATACTGTTAACTCTTTCCATTTTGACTTTCATTAGGAGTTTTTTAAGGCTGTTCTACCAGCCTGATGTGGACAGAATGAGAAGAATTATTTTGGGGGGAGTCACCAAGAAAATAGAGCTTAATTTTATTACAAGGTTTAAATCCTCTTAATAGGCAAGAACAGTGCTGAATAACAGCTACCTAATGCCTATTTCAAAAGGCAATAGCAACATAACCCTGCAATACTCCTTTTTTCTTTTTTCCTTTTTTTTTTCTTCAAGGATCTCAAAGCCCAATACATCCATTCAGCCTAGGACCCCTTTGATCATTAAAAAAAGAATAATAACCTTATTAGGTATATTTGACATACATGGCAGATAAGTGAAATTGTTTTCCAGATAACCATGAATTAGTATGAAGGATAAATTATTAATACACACCACTAGCATATGCTTGATTTCCAAAAGAAGATTTTGAGGTAAAAATAGGCAGAGATAAGTCAACCCTTAACAATCAAACTTAAAATCCATTTCCTGGAACCTTACCTTATCATCTCTCCATATACTTTAAAGGATATCTTATCCTTTTCCCACCGAAGTTAGGATGAAAATCCCATCGTTTCGAGTGGAAACTCCATTCAACTTTACTGTCTTTTTAGTGCTCCTCTGAGTATATAGCCTTTTATATTCAATATAGGGAAAATTACTACAGAGCCAACGGCATAATACCCTACATGTGCCTTAACACAGAGAGACTTGTTACCACATCCTTCAGTCGTATGTTTTGCATTAGTACTGTGGCAAAATGCTTTTAAAAATGGTAGACGGACACCATAGTAGTGTAACTACATACAAATACATAATCTTTCCATTATCCATCCCCTCCCTCTTTCCTGCCATACCATTTCTCCTCAAAAGCTTTCCATTAATTTTTCAGCCTTTTCTAAATTACAACATATATTGTGTTAAGTGTTAAGAAAAAGCTATTTTGCTGTTAACTACCATAAGCATGAAGAATATCACAAAATACTATTGAAAGTTACCAATAAGTCAAGCTCTTGAAAGTTAGAGGAAATGTCAAAATTATCTCCTCATTCATCAAACAAAAGACAAAAGAATCCATTAATCTGATAGTCAAACAGTACACCAATACAACATTCATAGGTCAGAATCTGGTATTTTTATATGGACTAGCATCTTGACCTGGTCCAATACTGGGGAAACAGACCACCACCTCCTTATCATTATACTGTAGCTTCAGAAAGGTTTTTGTCGGGCCTCCAAAAATAAAACCAGCACCTACTACAGACAACTACTACCAAGCAAAGAGCCAGTTTTTCTTTACAAGTGTTTCCAAAAGACTTATCAATGAATGTCATCACTAGTTCCTTCACAGAAAGGCTGTTAGATATTTAAATATTTTTCAAAATCTAATCAAAATATTCCACAGTACAGTCCAGAAGAGTAATCAGTTCATGCAGTAGTGGTTGAGGTAGACAATTCTCAAGTAACTGTTAATATTCTGATATTAATACAATGCCACAGTGAATTACATATTTTTTTTATCAGTAGCTAAAACCACAGTGTGGTGTGTGCAACGACTCCTTTAAGCTAAGTGATACAGGTTTGGGGTAAAAATGACCCTCAAAAGAAAAGCTGAACTAGCCCACTGGCTCCTGTGCAGCTACACACATAGTTATTATTCAGGGAAAGAATGGTTGTAATGAAGGACAGAGCACACAAACACTAAGTGAGACCCGTTTTTAAGAAAATAAACACACACGCACACAAATGGCTCCTAAAGAAGCTGCATTCAGCCATACCACTTAGAGTTTTTCCTGCATCTGTTCCAGACAAAAGAAATTACTGAAGAGATCTTTATGAGTGTTCAAGCCCACATAGAACTTCTTTTATAAAGCTCTTTCCATCAACAACAGAAGGAACAACACCAACAAAAAACATAAACACCAAACTCCAAGTCCCCAAAGGTGATAATCTCCGAAGACTTGTACCTATCTCAAGGCAGTACAGGCAGAAAGGATTTCAAGAGGCACTTATTGAGTGTTCTGTACCTGATGGTATGATGAGCTTCTCCGCAAAGCTTTTCTTTTTTTTTGGTTCTCTTTAAACATTTCTAAAGAATTTTCAGCAAGCAGAGATTCTGCAGAAGCATCCTGTAGCTAGTGGAAGCATGCAGAAGGCCTACTTAAGAACACTGCACTGACCACAGATATTTTGATTTTTACATGTAATATATTAACAGAGTAGCAGCCACCACAAATATTCAGCTGCTATGCAAGCAGTGTTACAGCAAGCTTATGCAGAAGTTTTCTCTTTGTCAGGTAAAGATGAAGGAGTAGGAGATGGTAGTCAAAATTCTTGACTGAGTCCTGAATTATGGATGACAGAAAAACGGGATCTAAAACCCCTCCATTTCCAAGCCATTGGTATAAGGTTGAGACAGGCTGGACTGGGACCAAAGAAGCAGATATGCTGCCAGAAAGATGTCAGATGAATAGGATCACATAAAAATTAAGGTTGAAATGGACCTCAGGAGGTCCTCTAGCCCAGCCTCCTGCTTAACGCAGGGGCAGCTATTATCTCAGAAAAAAGTTGGTCACAGGGAGCCCAATGGAACAGATTCTGGATTGCCTTCTTGTGCCAGTATGGTAGTCATTCCATGTGTCCTGGTTTCAGCTGGAATAGAGTTAATTTTCTTCTTAGTAGCTGGTGCAGTGTGTTTTGGATTTAGTGTGAGAATAATGTTGATAACACACTGATGTTTTAGTTAGGGTAAGTGCTACTTAGCAACAAGTTAAGGATTTTTCAGTTTCCCATGCCCTCCCAAGCTGGGAGGGAGCATGGCCAGGACAGTTGACCCGAAATAGCCAAAGGGATATTCCATACCACAGAATGTCATGCACAGTATATAAACGGGGGAGTTGGCTGGGAGGGGCGGATCACTGCTTGGGCATCGGTCAGCAGGCGGTAAGCAATTGCATTGTGCATCACTTGTCCTTTCTTGGAGGGTGTTTTGGGGGAGTTGGGGTTTTTTTTGAGGCAAGAACAATTTAATAACTAAAGTAAAATAAAATATAATATAAAATATTATATTTTATTTTCATTACTATTATTATTTTTTCTATTTTATTATTGTTAACATTGTTAGTATTATAACTTAGGATAAATGCCACTTAGCAACAACTAAAACATCAGTGTATTATCAACATTATTCTCACACTAAATCCAAAACACACTGTACCAGCTACTAAGAAGAAAAGTAACTTTATCCCAGCCGAAACCAGGACACCATGCCATAGTGGATGCAGATTACCTGGGGGGCCACAGACAAAACTAGAAGGATTGTTTCTTCTATTATTTATTATTCCTCAAGGGGAGACACATAAAGATGCATATTATCTCACTTTTTTTGGCTGATCTGGGCTTTTTTCTAACCCGTTTAAATGCAAAATAGAAACATAAAAGGCAGAAAGCAGTTTTGGCTCAGATGTTATGGAAATAACTAGACCTCCATGGAAAGAGCAGAAACAAGTGGCTTATGGCACGCATCTAGCCCGTTCTTTGTTAATCTAATTTACAAGGTAGACTGCTTTTATTTTACTGCAGTTGGCAGATTGTATAAACCTGGCTACTAATCACCACACAACAAATCCATTGTGTCTAGCTGAGATAGACCAAATGACAAAGTTACCCACCTGTGATTATTTTCTCAATTAAATTCTATAAAAAGTTCACTTTCTGCATTCCCACCAAAAAGCTTATTTGCCAAGAAGGCCAGATAGGAGGTGATTATGGGTGACTCACTCACAGCTAATTTAGTCAGCCAGGCAGAGAAATTCCACCAAGAGTGTCTTCCAGTAGAATTTCTCCATCAACACTAAAGCAGATGGCTTGATTTTGATCAAGTTTGACAAAGCAAAAGGAACTGTTCTGGCTTCCCACCATATCACCTGCTCTCCTTTTCAGGAATTGGCTCGTGGGTTGAAGCGAAGTGATATAATTTCCTGATCTATAGCTACCACACAAACCGGTCTGGATTCAGGGACCCTAATTCTTTTCAGCAGAGCCCCAGCTAGGGATTTTAGAGTTCACTGGGAGAAATGGAATTCCCTACACAACTATGTTTTGCTTTAAAGTACGTGTATTTTCTGCCGTTATTCCCCTGTTCACCCAGCACTAAAAAATAAAAAAGAATCCTCAAATAAATAAATAAAATTCATTTCCTAGCATCCGACATCCAGAATAACAGCTGATGTACTTTACTGAAACAGACAGGTCACCACGATGCTCTAGATGTTGAGCATCCACATAGAACAATTTCCAGCACCCTCTAAAGCTTGGGGGTTTTGGAAGATACCCTGGAAAGCAAGTTGTGAAGATCTGAGAAACAAAATTGCCAAATCAGCCTGGTGTTAGTACTGCAAGCAATATAGATCTTCTAAAGCTAGGCATAAAAGAAAAACTGTGGACAGTATAAATGGATTTCAGCCAATCCCATGATATGAGTCCTTAGGTGATCTTTTTAATAAAATGGCATTAGCTAGAGAAGCCAAACTCTAATTTGCATTAAGAAAACTTTGCTGGGGAGCCAAAAAAGGAGATCATCTCTGCACTGAGTATAATGTTAGAACAGCCCAAGAGGCCAGCTCCTTCTAAGACACCGCATAAGAGAAATTCATGCAGAAAATGTGAAATGAGTGATTTTCAGTATTGTGTGCCATTAACTCCCTCAAAATACACCAGCATACGTACACACTGTTCTTTGAAAGGGTGAATTCATGACAATGAATAGATATGTTATTGTAAAAGGATGAAAAAGTAACTTACAGAAACGCCGATGGACAAGATATGAACAGGTTTCGGAGCGCAGTGGATGCCGGCCAAATGAAGGAGCTGCTTAGAAGCAGCACTCAGGCACCTATCAAGGCAGCACTGCAAGTCTTGGCTGGAAATGGAAGACAATGGCTAAAAGCAGATTGCCTGCAAACATTCTGCTGTACTTTGCACTTTACTAGTACTTATTACTTCAACAGAGGACTGAAACAGAATCAAAATGATCGAAAATCGGAAGCGGTTCACCCAATACAATTTTAAGGGAATTACAAGCTTTGACTTACTCAGTGTATGTTTTGCTGAACAATTTTGCTTGCCAGTGAGAGAACCTGACAGTTTTAACATTAACTATTCCCATGGCTGATACACACTTCTAAATTATAAAGTAGCACAGGAAGTATATGAATACAGGTTCTTGCAGTACTCTCAGGTTTCTTAGTACTTGACAACTGACTTGTTTAGGATAACAGGAAAATAGTACATATGGGAAGTTAGGAGAAAAGGTAGGATTAAAATGCCTGGTTAAATTACTACAATGTCTTCCTGGAAGTTCCTAGAAAAGACAGGTAGCCATTGTTGCAAACATTGGGATGGCTAAGACTGTCGCTTTAAATTCCTTTATCCTTAAACAGTGGAGGGAAGGCAGGGAGAGGAAAGTATATATATTTGCCCAATGCTTATACTCTCCACTTGGCATCTGGTTTTGGCCAATATCCACGATGGAGCACCGAGCTAGATGGATCTTTAGCGTAACTTTATGCTGACTGTTTATGTTCATACAGATGCCTTTGTTTCCTTTTATCCTAAAACAACATGGAGTATGTTAGGGACAGATTTACCCATGGCTATCCATCCTTGGGGTAAGGTGAGCATTTATCTATACCCTACTGACTACAGTGAAACCATCAGGACATAAAAAGAATTAAGATCTGAGCCTGATCCCATCCTACTAGTTTCACAATACTGTTTCTTATATTAGTGATTTCATTTCCACCAATTTAAGTGAAGTTATTTTCTTTCTACAAAGTTATTAGATCAGATCAAGCCTTTATTACTAAAACAGAACTCTAATCAATTTTATCATATGAGCCACAGGGTGCCTATGGGGTTGCCTACCCTTCTGCTCAACTTTGAAGAGCATTTTGCATCCTTTTTCCTCAAAAGTCTATTGTAAAATAGGGAAAAAAACCTGCCTTATTTTTAATGATATAAAAAAGATCTTTGTTAATTCAGTGAATGCCTACTCAGGCTCTGAAGAATTTGTAGTATTCAACCATAGATCTTTGTAGTGAACAACAAGTCCAATCATTCTGGTTGCATTATACAAAGTTCCAGGAATTCTTTGGCATGAAAGAACTTAAATACATTTTCTCTGGTATATGGAAATAATATTTGATTTAAAGATATATCCCACAGAAGTCACTCTTGACAAAACCTAGTTTAACTATAAACAAGTATTTTCACGTTATTTAACCCCTTTTGTGACCTCTTCATGACCAATTCTACTGGCTTCTTGCTCCGGAATTACGAGTCATGCACAAATTCTTTATATCAGTAAGGAGATACATAGCACTGACAGAAGAAGCAGGCCTAACAAAAACGTTACCAGATTTTTCATTTTTAGAAATCAGTACTTTTGGTTAAATAAATGATCATGGAGCAAGGAATCAAAACGTGCTTGTGTGGGAAACTGGCCATCATTCTAGGACTCCCCTAAACCTCAAGCAACATGTGTTGACAAAGAAAGAAATTGTATTGGTTTCACATTCTTTATGTTAACTTCTTATTTTACCAAACTCCTCATTCTGAAGCTTTTAAATATAATGAGTAGTTAAGTAGTTTATTCTTACCATTTGCATGTATAATAAAGAATATCTAAGGATATAGGTGCTTCCAAATTAAGCTAATATTTGTTTTAATTGCAATTTAGCAATAATAAAAGTAATGCCTCCTAGAGCTCTTTTTCCAATATACTACAGCCTGACCCAACACCTGTAAAACAATATACCATCTCCAAAGTCAGTGAGCGGCAGCTGCAACTGCACAAGTGTTTGAGGTATCATAACTTCCCTTTGTATCCTAGGCAGAACACAAAAGCAATGATGTGTTTGCAGTGGTAACAAATACTGAGTTTGACTTTTGATAAAAATATGTGGGGAACTCGAAGAAAAACACAATGAGAAAACAAGCAAGCAAAGTTCAAGACAGGCTGTTATTCTTCTCAGCAGCTGAAACCAAAGCAACACTAAATGCAGCAAACCAGTTTCAAATCATGGGAAAGAGCTGGAATCTCTGGAATCTTTGAATGGTAACTTTCTTACACTGCTACATAAAGCTTTCTTAATTTGGTATCCATGAAACAGTTATCCATCTACTTCAGAACTGATCTTTTGTATTTGTTTGTCCACATTAACAATCTATAAGAAATATACCATGAAACGGACAAAAACCAGCCTCAAAATCTAGCTCCTCCAGAATATAAATATCCCCAGTTTACAAGCAGTAAAAACATACAGCTGGCTTGTTAAAACAAAAAATGTTAATGCATGACTTCCCCCAAAATTTTTAGGTAGGCTTAAAAATTAAAACCCACTATCATCTCTTTTTGAAATAAAACAAAGTCATTTTAACACTTGCAGAACATCAGATACTATGAAACAGGTTTTAACCATTATTGTGACCAGCTCTAAATACAGGACACCATAGAATTGTTCACTAAAGTTCTGCCCATTTCTGCTTGTACCGTAAAGAAGTCTCTGCATCATAAATAGATATGGAAGAGTGTGTGCACATGGAAAAAGAACAAGAGTTCAGTTCTCAGATTGAAATTGTCTTGGCTTCTGGTTGTATAAGCTGTGTATCTTCAATGAGGTTGCAGTATTACTAGAAGCATTTCTGCATGAATTCAGTCCTTATTCTCCCCAAATTGTCTGCATTATTTATTTATTTACTTACTTACTTAAAGAAAGGCTTCTCAAAAGAGATTTCGCATTCAGTAAAATTCTAGGCCTCTTCCATCCTTCCCCCGAGTTAAAAATATTCCATCACTAGAACTATTGTACGTAACTCAAATACCTTTTGTTCCAAGTGAGATCATAGCCCTTTAGATATAAGGCCCTTTTACCCATTGGATGGGTTTTCATATTAAAAGTGCTCTAATTTGTTTTATTTATTCCTTTTAAATGCTAATGCTAAAGCCTTGACTGAATTCAGAAAAAGAAGAATAAAAACATTTTACGGGAATCTTTTACATTGGTGGCCTGACAGTGAAAGACAAGGATGCATAGTGTCTTACTGCCAGAGGACATAACACGGACTTGCTGAAAACAGACTTGAGTGACTGGATTTTCTAAACTTGAGAGCACTAAGCAAAAAAAGGATTATATTGGCCTATTTCACAAACCAGTCTATTTGGACTCATAGGGGTAAATTTAGAGAGGAGGCAGCTGAGTCAGCTAAGGATTTCCCATAACAGAAATTGAGAAAGTTCAGACTTTTGTTGGTGTTTCAAAACAGTGAGTAACAGGCACAAGCACCTTATTCATACTTCTCTGTTAGTTACATCTTTTAATAACATCATCACCTTTTCCTACAGATCTTTGGTCATTATTTCAACATTTCCTGTAACTGCTTAATGCAGTTCTTGAAAACATTTGGATTTTCATAAGTTTGTTCAAGTTTCCCAAGGCTACAGCAAAAACGAGAAGCATCACAAAGCAGAGAAACCAGCATTTAGTTTGTATAGTAATTCTGAAGTGTTATCAAACCAACTGGGAATATAAAAGAAACAGTATATACAAAAATATATAGGATAGTCAGTAAGACCTTTCCAATGTCAGTGCAGGATTGTACCTTACAAAAGGTTATTGACAGCTTTGTGCATCCCAATTTTAGAGCAAAACTTTTAGATCTTTCTTCCTTTCTGTTGGAAATTAAAAATACATTTAGATATGCGAGGCAAATAATTAATATCATTTCTGCTAGTTGCACCTCCAGTTAAATGACAAATCTCTTTCCTTGATATTCAGAGCCATCAAACAAAATTATAAGCTTTGTTTACTTTTCTGTTTTACTCTCCAGTTACAGTTCTAATCAGCATTAGGCATGTGTATCTCTATCATTGGCTATTTTGCAGCAGATACATTGAGCTGTAGGGGTAAAATTACAAAATTTTCTTTTCAATAGCAATGGCCCCTGATCTATTACAAAAACCAAACTTCCATCTCTAAGCAACTGATCTCTTAGCAACAAGAAGCACCTGCATAAAAGATGCCACAGAGAGTGATCACCAGAAAACCTATTCAGATCTTTAAAAGGAGCACATCAGTAACAAAGATAGCGCTCTTCACCGGCAAAAATCAAGAAGTAACAAGAGGACACAGGTAAATTTTTAATTCATATTCTAGCATTTTTCTCCAAACAATGCCAGTAGGACATTACAGAAATGTTTATTTTTTTTTTCAGTGGGAACTAAGCCTTCTGGAGCTGCTTTGATCTGAGTTACTGTAATTAACTTTGTGTAAATTATATGTTGTCACTATCTAAATAGAGATTTTTTTTTTTTTTTAAGTAGAAAATCTGCAGGTCTTAAACCAAATTCTTGGTGTTAAGAGAACAATAACGTTTTATATATTTTGTAACTATGCTACAAAATTTCTTTTTAAAAAAATGGCACAATGTTCTTGCAGAATAGTCATCCTTAGAAAGCATTCACTTCATTCAACCTTTCAAAGTGTTTATATTACACCAAGACATACTTAAACTTTTTAGGTTTTATAGATACAGGCTCCACTGACTAAAAACCCCAACCTGTTCAGTGTTTCTGTGGTCTCTGATTTCATTCTAACTACTCTACATCTACAAAGTGGATTTTGTGCCCTTCATTACATTTCATGCAAAGATGTGTACCATAACAAAGTTAATGTAGAATACATAGCATGGAATAGACACTGCCAACTGTTGATGATGTATAGCAATGTAGAATTAGTTGGAAAGTGAGTGAATTTGGACAAACCAACATTTCCAAGCATCACTGTCACAGCAGGTTAGAAATGCATTGAGTGAGGTTAAAAAAAGGTCATCAGGTAGAACGAGTCTGGAACTGATCCAGAGAATTTGTTCATTCTATCATAGCTTGATTTCTCTCAGTTGGTGCTTGCTGGGGAAGAGTGCTATCTTTCTTGAAGTTACTACATCTCAGTTAATAATTATTTCTAATTAATAAAGTCATTTGCAGGAACGATGGTTTGAGAATAGTCATACATTCTTCTTTAGTCTTGTTTTTTCAAATACCCAGGTAAATTCTCTTCAGGATTAATTTACATACTTTGATAGGATACTTGGTATTTAGAGCCAGAAATAAAGTAAAACATTTAATTTGCATTTCTTACAGAGTGGTCCCTTCTGTCTCAACTAACTTTTTGCTTCAGTTGGTCAAAGTATTTGCTAGCAATAAAAGTACTACAGCAGAGACATAACTATGGCAGAGAGAGCTGCCTTCTACCTGCCAAGTCAGAAACAAAACCACCCACCCAGTAGTAATAGCAAACTGAGAGTAGCTACATACAGAAAACCCTCCTCACATAGGTCTGCTTCACCATCGTCGTAATGAGGAAGTCTGATGAAAAGCGTATTAGAGAGAAATTTCAGTTGTCTATCCACAACTCATTTTCTGGTTAGTTTTGAGTTCATTAGAGCTTATGGTTTTTTAAGGAAACTTTGAAGTAGACAGGCAGTAAAATATATTCTTACCAATACTGCAGAAGTTTGCATATCTCCATAGCTCTTTTTGATGACTTACAAGCACTGACATACCTATTCTGCTTCAGGAGATGTACAATTCAGATGAAACCCTTTTACCATATAATGTGGTTAGTACTTTTCATGGACATTATGTTGGTTCCTAAGCAACAGTGAGACCTTTTGTGAAAGGTACTAGAACTGGCAAGTTATTTTTCCAAATCATACATCGGACTGCAGTTAAAACCTCAGAAGAGGACATAGTCCAAATTCTAATTTCAGATCACTGTTCTTCTGAAAGACAAATCACCATATAATTAGAGATTGTTCAGAAGGCAGAAACGCTTATTGTACAGTCATTTGGGAAGCACACAGCGTACCTTGCCTCACGCATCCATGTTGTATAAATAGCTACAAGGAAATAGTATGGACGCTGGCCAGAAAGGAGAGAGATGACTACCAAATTTTTAGTTACACAGAGCAGGTTGTCACTCCAAGTCTTGCTCACTACAGGCAATCATGGTTTTATGACTGGCTAGTTATTTTGAAGGCTTAACACTAGTGGAAAGTGATTTTTCAGGATGTGAATATTTATCCTCTGAAGATCAATTGAGACATCTAAAGTAACTAGCGATTTCTAGAAGGATATATTTGAATCAAGACTTTCAGAACATCAGAACTTTCACTGTCTAGTCCCAAAGACTACATCCAAACCAAGCTGACAGTATATTATAAATACTTTATTTTTGGAAGCTCACTAAGCTCCATGATCAATAGCAACATAAAAAGCTCATTTAGCCATTTCAGCAATAATTTATCATCTTGGTCAGTACTTGGTTATATGTCAGCAACATCAAATCTTTGGCATTAAGAATGACTAAAAGGATCCAGTAACTTCTTTGAAAGGTTTAAAGGCAGGACTTACAGCTCCATTGTACCAGAAAAATCGTTTACATAAATCACAAGGAGAAGAGCAGCCCATAGGATACTTATTTGATTATCACCTTGCAGAAATTACAGCTCCAAGCTTGTTACAGTGGCTTCAAATAGCTCCTCCATGATTTACACACACACAATGTGTGTGTAAATGACTCACTGTTTGATATGCGACAGCTTCTGATTTAACCCAAAAGATATCTCCGTAGATGACCTGGAATGACAGGCACAAAGATGGTAAGTTCACAAAATGAAGGTTGCAACCACCATGTAAAGGCACAGAAAAGAGGCATTGCCTTTTCTAGTTATCCAAACAAATAGTAATATTCACACAGAGTCCTGCATTAATAGGAGATATCTTTAATGTATTTGTTTCCCTGCCAATGGGTTCAATCTGCATTGACCATTTAAGTCCCAGACACATGCTAGTACTAGCTGGTGCTCAGGAAACTAATTGACCAAACAGACTCCAAACAACAGGAGCGTCAGCATTGACGACAGTACTGCAACAACAACCTTCTCTGCACCTTGTAAATTTACGGTACACTTTGAGTAGGAGGGGTGACAAGAAATCGAGTTCTGTGGCCACCGAGGCAGATAAGAAAAGCCAAGTGTTGTTTACAATTGCGTATGAGCCACGGGCGGCCACCACTAACATATAACAAATATGCAGTAGCATTTTAGAAGTGATACTGAAAGCACCTGAGAGAACTTAAAAACCTCAGAGAGACATGCTCTAGGGATAGCTCCTATTTGGCTGTGAAACAAGGTAACACTGCCGTAAGAAGGCTCACTAAAATTAAGAAAACCACAATTCCAAGTAACAGCAAAGGCATCAAATGTAACCATCTGTCTTATCTCACAGTACAGACATACTCTTTCAGCACCACAAAATCATGGATATGTTGTGCATTTCTGTCTCGCCCTCTGACACAACATTAGGCTGCAACCTCCTCCTTTACTTGTCAAGAGCCCCTTTAGATTGCCAGGATGATCATTATTAAATTCCCACTTCCAAGCTTCTGCTGAAAGCTATCACCTTTTCTTTCCCTCTTCCTCCTCCTCTAATCTAAACAACAGACAAATTTATAAGTGCTGTTTAGACTAGATTTCATAGTAAGCAAGTGGTACGGGTTTATTCTACAAGGCTATAATAATCATTCAACATTGCTAGAATATATTTCCATAGTAATTAGATGTGATAGACCTCTACGACTACACAAATTCTAGCCCACTGACTTGAACTCTAGAAATGGCTGAAAAAGGTAACCATATGCAGTGTATTCATTTCATAACATTCATATTTTACCACAATTACCTCTCTCTTTTGAGTTGCAGGTGATTGAATTAAAAGTAGGAAACAGACCTAAACGAGCCAGAGTGTTTTCAAAAGCAGAGCAATATAAACATCTAACTTTAAAAAGGCTGCTCTGCACACTGTAATTGCAGATGAAACCATCTAGAAGACAGATGTCATTTGGAGCAAAGGATCAGATCACTAAAGCACAGATTCAGAGCAAGTGAAAAAGGAATAAGAATATTATAAAGCACAGGTTCAGAAAAAGTGAAAAATTAAGGAAAAATATCACAAAGAACGTCACAACAAGAGTAACACAATAACAGATGACCAATAAATTGTGATGGAAATCTCTCGGTGATATCCCCCTTGCATCCTGAGAGAATTACAGCATTAGAAGAGACCACAGAATATCAGGGAGCAATTTCCAGGGTGACGCTAAAGGAACGTGCAATCTGATGCTTACAGAATAACTGTACAGCTCAGTTTACAAGGAATGGTAAGCACTCTCAAGTTTAAAAAAGCTTTTTGATCTGTTCTCAACTTTAAATCCCACAGACTTTCAAGGGAACAAGACAATGCCTGTATCAAGGCTCATGTGATATATGCTGTACACCTGGTGATAATTACCCACTTCAAATTAATTAATTCTTTGAAAGGAATGTAACCATGTAACAAGAAGGTAGATTCTTTTTAGTGGTTCTTACAAAAGGTTCCACGCAAATGCAACTAATTTGACAGTAGTTCCACATATGACTTATTCAACAGCTGTGAAAAGAATTTCTGACTTCGCAATAAAATCCACAATTTGAAGGCAATGTTAAAATAGTCGTATAGAACTCCTTCAGCAAGAGCTGTATTAAAGAGATCTGACACAGTTAAGAGTCGGAAACAGTTCTCATCCTATGTTAAGTGCTATAATCCCAATAAGCAAGATAGTTACATACCTAAAACTAATTAAACCCAACTATTTCGTTTGTCAAAAGGTACTGTGTTCCTTTTAGGCTATATCAACACTGGCAAACACTGTGGTACAACAGGAGCAGATCTGTAAAACAAAACAGTTGGTGATGACCTACTCCCTACACTATACACATTTCATGGGAGTCCACTTCAATATAGATCTAAACTGGTTTTGTCATTTGAATCCCCATTAAAAGCTGGTGTGCATGAGACACAGCTTTGCAGTACATTACCTGATTTTTTTTCATCCCAAAAGACCCCAGTTTGCATGCTCTGAGATTGCTCTGTGATACGTACTGAAGCATGGGCATGGGAATCATCTGAAGGTTGGCTATCAAAGCATGCCCCTGATACAAACTAAAACACCAGTGCAGACACCATGAGCCGCTGTCCTCCTGGACTACTGCACATTCAGGCAGGATCCACAGAAGAAATGCAAGAAAACCACTACTTGCCTAGCTAGACATTAGCTTTCCAGTTGTGAAATGCACAACAAAAGCTGTCTACATACTTACATGTAGAAGGCTGAACCTTTACAGTCTGCATGAAACCGTCCATCTTAACTGAGTGAAAACAGGCAATATGTAGAATCAGCTTCCAGAAAAAGAAGGCGGCTACAACATTTTATCTGGAAGAGTAAAGACTTACTGGGCTTATATAAGGCAATAGATTTATTTTTGTGTGAAATCAGTCTATTTAAAATTTTATTTTTCCAGACCATGTAGTTAAACCTAGGTCAGATGCTTCAGGTGCTGCTAATATTGGTCACTAACGTTTGGGGATTTATAACAAGTAGCAGATTTTTTTCCCCCCTATCTCTCCTGACAGATGAACCACTACAGAGGAAAGAATTCCAGCACTCAAGAATGGTTCTTCAAGAGTTTTCAAGGCAGTTTTATGAGATCCTTCTCAAAATTATCAAAAATTTTCAGCTCCCATTCCATAATATAATACATAATTTGCTCTCTTACTGACACAGTCAAGTACTAAGCTCTAACTGGGATAAAAGGAGTCAACACAGTTGTCATTTAGAAATATGAACTCTTTTCTTTACCACGGGCCCTATCGTCATTTATCATATCACCTTTTGCAAGAAAACGTTTAACACCCAGAATTTTCTCACAGCACTTTATAGTCAAGACTTAAAGGCCAGCAATCTAAAGGGCCCTCTGCCGGCAGATGCTGTCCCAGCTGTTAAGAGCCACAATTACTGTCAGCTCAGGCAGCCTGTGCACGTCAACCTATTGTGTCACAAAAGCACTTCCCTTATGATAAGTCTCTTTCCTCCCACTATTTGATTTTAAAAGCTTTTTTGCCCCATCCCCGTCCCCACTCCGCCGTATAAGTAACAATCAGCCCCAACAAATCCCTCTGATCAGACACATACCTCAACCAGCTGCAAGGAAAGGAAAATTACGTATAGATTTCAAGACAAAATGAGCAAGAACAGTGAAAGCTTCTTTCATGCACAATGGGCACTCCAGCTTTATTCCATTTCTAAACTCCTTCAGTCTATTCAGTGACTACTTACTATAAA